>NC_071284.1:30946046-30951046 GCF_001660625.3 Ictalurus punctatus
ACGTACAGAGGCCACACCTCCTTCACTCGCATGCACAGAGGCCACACCTCCTCCACTGACACACATAGAGGCCACACCTCCTTCCCTGACAGACACAGAGGCCACACCTCCTTCACTGGCATGCACAGAGGCCACACCTCCTCCACTGACACTCACAAAGGCCACACCTCCTTCACGGACACGCACATAGGCCACACATCCTTTACTGATGCGCACGTAGGCCACACCTCCTTCACTGACGCGCACATAGGCCACACCTCCTTCACTGACACGCACATAGGCCACACCTCCTTCACTGACACGCCCAGAGTCACAAAGGAAATGCAAAGTGCTGAAGCAAATCAGATCCAACATTTCTGAATAAGACATGGCAACCCTGTCCAGTTGTTATTAAGGGTCATTCTTTTGGATCGCTACACTTCCCAACAGAAGTGTAAAACTTCTCACTCACACTTTCATTATGCACTTTATCCTGGTCATGGTCGAGGTGTATCCCAGGAACACCGCTGTGTGACATGGAAATACACGCTGGATGGGACGCCAATCCATTGCAGTGCACCATAAACACACGCTAACACGCTAATTCATAATTTAGCATAACCAATCCAAAGAAATGACCGTATTTGATTTCCTTCTTAGGAAAAGGCCTTGACGTTATCACACACAATCACCCTAAATCTCTCATGAGCACATAATCAATTATTTAATCATGATATTCACCATGCAATATATGCAGTACTGTTAGCGAGTAATAATGCTCCAAATGATAATCACTACTCCTGCGCTCCATTCAGGAGAGGGCTACCATTTGACCATTTTACCATATTTCTGCACTCCCCATACAGACAGCGGCATAAGTCTTACTGCGGACGAATCTGAAAGTCCTTCTAATAGAAAGCGATCCCAGAATTCTGCTCACTGGAATATTACATATAAAAAACATGAACTGTCACTCCGAGTGAGAAATAATTTATACATAATGTAGTCTTTGACTCGTGATATCACTGATGTAATTATTGCGATATGAAAGTTTAATATCGGCACATGACTAGTATGGACAGGCGTTCCTGCTGAAAATGCGACGTTAAGGCCATATCTGCTCAAACTTTTCCCTTCGCAAGCATTTTATCCTTAAATAAAGAGGATTTTAGGACCTATAATCAAATTAAAGGGGCAGTAAGTATACCTGGATGTATATCTGGTAGACATTATTGTAATGAAGCACCTATACCGATATATATATATATATATATTTTTTTTTAAAAATCCATTTATGTGGATAAAGCCCTTTGTTGAGTTGGAAGTGTGTTTCGGATCGTTGTCTTGCTGCA
The DNA here is from genome assembly GCF_001660625.3 of Ictalurus punctatus. Lineage (NCBI taxonomy): Eukaryota > Metazoa > Chordata > Actinopteri > Siluriformes > Ictaluridae > Ictalurus > Ictalurus punctatus. Next base: position 30,947,378 of record NC_071284.1, read on the forward strand.
CGACGATGTTCCTCCTGATTAATTTGGAGGTTTCTCTGTAAATTGGGAGACAAAATGATCCTGTAAACTTCTGAATTCACTCTGCCGCTATTATCATGAGTTCATCATCAGTGAAGATTAGTGAGAATGTTCCAGAAGCAGCCATGCGAGCCCAAGCCACGACGCTACCTCCACCATGTTTCAGAGATGAGCCTGTATGTTTTGGATCATGAGCAGATCCTTTCTTTCTCCACACTTTGGTCTTTCCATCGCTTTGGTAGCGGTTCACCGGTTCCAGAACTTTTGAGGCTCGTCTCTGTATTTCTTTGTGTGTTCCGATCTGGCTTTCTGATTCTTACTGCTGATGAGTGCTTTACATCTTGTGTCATGGCCTCGACATTTCTGCTCTCGAAGTCTTCTTCAAACGGTGGATTGCGATACCTTCACCCCTGCCCTGTGGAGGTTGTTGGTGACGTCACTGACTGTAGTTTTTGGGTTTTTCTTCACGGCTCTCGGGATGTTTCTGTCACCAGCTGTTGTTGTTTTCCTTCACCGATCTATTCGGTGTCTGTTCCTCACTACACCACCGACTTCTTTCTTTTTCAGCACATTCCAGGTCGTTGTATTGGAATTCCCCTCTTTTCTCCCATAGACAGCTCTCTGATCTTCACGTTGGTTTATCCGCTTGAACAACAAATGCACAGGTGAAACTGAAGGCTAAAACCAAGAGTAGATTTTCAAGAGTAGAGATATTCATTGTTTAAACAACCGATCGAACAGGACACACCTGGGTAACAAGAAACACCTCTCAGTTACGTGTTCCAGCACCTTTCCTCGCCTACAAACTGGGGGGTCGGATACAAAATGCGCCATGTTCCATGTCTTTCAACACATTTACATATAAATACCAGGAAATAAAAGCTGAAATCCTAATCTCTCTTCTCATATTCATCTTTTGATCTCAAACCCAAATGGCTTCAGTCTACGGCGAAAACGAATGAATCGGCCTCGCCGTTCCAATATTTTCGCAGAGGACTGAACTCGATGCAACTGTACGTATGAACAGAAATCACATACACTCCCTAACGTTCAGATCGAATCTAATCGACCTGCATGCACGTTATTGATAAGACGCACAGATTCGACCACGCCCACCAGCAGCTGTGCCCCGTACGAATATTATTTGCGGGTATTATGATCTAAACGATTAACGCAGCGCCAGTTAAGGCCTCGCTCTAGTGTTAGCTCTAGAGGAAACAGAGGTTACGTTCCAAAACGGAGGGATCGCATAAGTGTATTCGAGCGACCGTTTTTTTTAAAAAAAAAAATAAAAAAAAAAATAAAAAAAACAGAAAAGAAAAAATTTGCTTATCTAAGGAGAAAATTTCCATCCTTTTGCTTTTGTTCCACACCGTTCAGCAGTTCTTTCCCTCTTTTCCCTCTGTCCTCTGTACGTGAACCCAACCTGCTATTGATCAGGCCTCATTTACATCTGCGGGGGGGGGGGGGGGGGGGGGGAATGAAAAGAAGTGAAACTTGCACAGTGAGAGAACGTCTGCGATGATTTATTCATTTTCAAATCAGAAACGAGGAGGGAAAGGTAGATGAGAGGAGAATCTTCTGAGAGAGGGAGAGACTGCAGGCGAGTGAGACAGGCCTCTCTCTCTCTCTCTCTCTCTCATTCCCTCGTCCTCTATTTCTCTGCACCCTGAGGCCGGTGATGTGCAAGTCCCTCTAATTAACAAGGTGAATCATACTGCCGCTCTCTAATTAGCCGACATGACAATCTAATGGAAACATGCGGGCAGAGCTGGCACACTCGGAGCCGCCTCACAAAAGCCTCGCTTTCCTTCTTTCTTTCTTTCTTCCACTGTGCATTTTCCCTCCTCCTCCCCCTCTCCCTCTCTCCTGGCAGATGACACTCCCTCGGAGATGCCGTGAATGGTGTCACGGGCCGAAGTTTAAAAGCCGTGTGCAGGAGGTCAGGGCTGAACGGAGACTTGATTCTCATTTATGCGACTTTTCTATAGAGTGTAATTGAAATCGAATTCCTCTCCGGTATCTTCACTACCTCTCTCTCTCTCTCTCTCTCTCTCTCTCTCTCTCTCTCTGCCATGAGCGAAACTCTTTGCACCCTACTCCCTTGATGCCAATGCCCCAACGAGTGCTGCTACCGCTGCTCACAAAGGGAAAGTGCTCCTACAGGCTCACACACACACACACACACACACACACACACACACACACGCGCGCGGTCTTACGCTGGAGAGATTCTTCGCCATCTTGCTCGCGGGCACAAATCTCCTTTTTGTTGTTCTTCCCTTTCATTATGGTGCTTTGTATTATTTGAAAACACACATGAACTGCAAAGGTACTCTTTTTCTTTTTTTTTTTTTTTTCCTTTTCTTTTTTTTTTTTTAAAAGGCTTAGTAGCTTTATTTGTTTTTGGTTTTTCTTTCTCTCCCTTGTTCATGACTCCGGGATGAATCCGGAAGAAACTACAAACGACAAAATGGCCACACCGCAAAACCCAGGGACCGATACGATGTTTATATTAAAGGAATAGTTCAGCCAAAAATGAAATTTAGACGATTTTCCCTCAACCCGGAAACGCAGTCGATAAATCGAGGTGTCTTCACCTATGCGCTGGAGTAAACACCAGAGACGAGAGGAAATTATAGTGCTAAGTTTTACAGCGTATGGACGTGGTCCTCGACGTGGGGTCTGTGAAGTACACCCAGGGTTTGTCTGTGATAAAAAAAAAATAATTAAATCACAATCATCTATGATCAAAGTAATTATATTGATCACTGAGTTCTTACACTTGCGGTTATTAGCTGATTTCGGTGTTCAGTGGGTTCAAAAACCGACCTCAAAACCAAATAAACAAGCAGCCTAGAAATAATGGCAGCTTGAATCTAATAGCAGTGAGTTCTGTGAGGGAAACGTGTCTGTGAAAGAGAACGAAAACGCAAAGAAACATCGTAACGTGAGGTGAAAGGCAAGACCGTGCCAACTCGGCGTGTGCTTTCTTTTAGGGCAAGCCGAGAATCATGGGTAGATTTTGTACGAGGGTCAAACCACAGCCAGTCAGCGTGATCAACGGTCGATCCGTAACCGCTGACGAGAACACAGACGGGAATCAAAACTAGAAAACGTTCCACATGACACTAGGAAACCAAGGCTGGGTCTGGGATGGCAGAAAAACAAACAAACCAAAAAAACAACAACCACAAGATAGGATTTCTACAGGATATAAATAAACACTAAACACAGTAGAGGTGAACACAATCAGGCAACAAAGCACTGACCAGAGACGGGAATAAAACAGAAATAAAAAAAACACGCGTTGGATTAGGAGAACCTTGACATGGGTTCTCGATATGTCAAACTGACTCGATGCGTGGATCGGGTCTGCTCTACCTCCATTTCCCAGAATCCTCAGCCGAACAATGAACTACAGACCCGTGAAGTCACATGATCCGCTACCTTGTTCCAGTTCGCCAGACTTCGAATCACAGCGAGTCCTCATCGGCACACTTCTCATAAAGAACCCGGACTAGGAGTAAAGCTTTGTGAGGTCTTGCTCCTACCAACTGCTCCTTGTACCGGATGACCAAAGAAAACGCACCCTCAACTCGCAATTCCTACAACTCGGGACGGTCTCCTCGAGTCCGAGTTCAGCAAGTG
>NC_071284.1:30961046-31008546 GCF_001660625.3 Ictalurus punctatus
AACAAATTAAAAGATCACACGTTTCTCAGTTCACATACACCCATTTCTTACTTAAATTTCCTGTTTTTATTTTTTGTTTGTTTTTTGTTGGACCATGATAACACTTACAAATATTACTACTTGTCTATTAAGGTTTTCTTTAGCATCATACTGCTTTAACTTTTTTTTTTTGAAGTCTTACGCATGTTTTACATTAACTGGTCCGCTTCGAGTGTGAGTCTGATCCGAGGTAAAAGAAGGTGAACTGTGTGAATTCCTCTAATTGCACTCGATCTCTATCGAGGTCCCTCGTCTCGCTCTCTCTTGTGTTTATGATTTCTTTTTTTAACTGCCCTGAGGTGCTCAGAGGCACGGATTTTGTCATTACTCATCCTTACAGCGAGAGAGAGAGAGAGAGAGAGGGAGAGATTTCTCTCTAATTGGCTTTAAATATATCAGGAGGTTCACGTTCTGGTCGCTACTCGGCTGAGAGAAGTGTCTCTCTGTCCGACTTGTGTCATATTTTAAAGGGACAGTGAAGGGGGGATTATTTTAGCTGGTTCATGTTTAAGAGGTCAGACTGAGCTGAGCAATGAGACCGAGACTGTAGAACGCAAGGTCACAAATGAAGAGTGTGTATGTGTGTGTGTGTGTGTGTGTGTGTGTGTAAAGCCTAACCCACATACACTTACTCAGTCTCTCACACACTTTTAAATACAAACAGAGTGGTATAATCCGACAAATTCGACCTGAATGTCAATAAAACATTATATCAAGCAATCTATACCTGCTCAGGTCAAGATGTACAGACTTTCAGCTGTTTGCAATGAACAAATCGAATGAAAGCAATTGAAATAGCTCGACGCAACTGACCCGAAAGCACAAGAAAAGTCGGCTCAAAATCGTATAAATAAGCCACAGGAGTTTTGGGATTCTGTTCTGAGGAGCGACGAAACGACGCCGGAACTTTTCGTCACGATGGATCGGCGGTACGTCTGGAGGAGGAAGAATGAAGAAAGAACACTCTGTACACAGTCGAGCATGGTGGGGGCTCGGTGATGCTCTGCGGCTGCTTGAAATCCTCTGGCACTGGAAACCTGCAGCGTGTTTAAGGCGAGATGGATTCGGTGAAGCGTCAGGAAATCCTCGGAGAAAACCTTAAGCCGTCTGTGAAGAAGCTGAAACTTGGGCGTCATTGGACCTTCCAACAGGACAATGATCCCAAGCGTACCTCAAATTCCACCGAGGCTTGGTTGCAGAAGAAGATCTGGAAGGTTCTACAGGGGCATCACAGTCACCTGACTGGAACCCCATAGATAATCTCTGGTGGGATTTGAAGAAGGCGGATGCAGCACGCAAACCCGAGAATATTACTGAACTGGACGCCATTGCTCATGAGTTATGGGCTGAGATTCCTCAGGAACTCTGCCAGAAGCTCTGCATCTCGTTTGCAGCAGGTCATAACTGCTCTACTAAGTACTAAAGATGCTCGTCGTGAAGGGGGTGAATAATTTTGTCGCTGGAGAAATCATTATAAGTTGCATTTTCAGTTGAATTAAAGAAGCGTTCGTCGTGCCGAGCTATTTCAATCGCTTTTGTTTGATTGGTTCATCGCAAACAGCTGAAAGTCTGTCCGTTTTGACAATAAACCCGATGTGCATCGGGGGCTGAATCGTTTTCACTGCAACTCCTAATACTCTGGAAGAACCATCATCACTGTTGAACCCCTTGAGCTGCTCTTTAACTGAATCGGACATTGGACTTCACCTCTCTTGGGTGTCGATTTGCACACCGACATCCTGCAGAATGTACGAATGGAAATCGGCACGTGATGGGGTTACCGTAAGCGGCTTGGATTTGACTCACTTTGGCCGCTTTGAGGAGAATCTCTCTCTCCTGCTCGTCTTTCCTCTGTTTCTCCAGCCGCTCTAAATGCTCGAAGAATTTGAGCTGAGAGCGGACGTCTGACGACTGCTCGTACCACTCCTCGTCCTGGAGACGGAAAACAGCCAGGATAAACTGAGACAGGAAAACTGGAACCGAAAAGTTTAGATTCAGAAAAAAACATTTAGTTCCTGTTAGACTTTTGTTTATAACTCGCGTCTAATGTGCCATCGAAACCTCTGAGACGTCTGGTGGAGACAAAGTTTGCGGGCAAACAAACTGTTAACACTATAATTAAGCGTGTTTATTTCAGAAAAGCACCCTTAATCCTCAGTTCTCCTGTTACCTCACTCTTTCCAGCTTCTCGCTCTGTTTTGTGTGTCTGTATCGGGGGTGTGTGTGTGTCGGGGGGGGGGGGGGGGGGGGGGTTTATGCTGAAAGACCTTTGAGATCCATTCGTTCTCTCTCTTTGTGGCGCGCTCCGTTCAGGACACGCGGTTCGCACGATGTCTCTTTTTTTTTTTCCTCCCCCTCCTCTATTGATGTCACTGTGTGGCTTCACAGGCACAGGGTCTCGCACACTTCTATCGCGCCTCATTTACGAACCGCAACACAGAAGAAAAGATCTGTGGATGTGCAGAGCGAGTCACGAGCGGCGATCCTCAACTTAATAAATAAAAAAAATAAATAAATAAATAAAACAACGCCTTTCAAATCCTCCTGTCTCGCTTCTTTCTTCCTCGGCAGTCGGAGGTTTGTTCGGCGCGTACGTGGGGCTACAAACGATCCCGAGAACGCGCGCTAGTACGCTGTGTGTGTGTGTGTGTGTGTGTGTGGAGACTTTCTATTCGCTCTCTGATGGATGTTTATCCGTCTCCTTTTGATAAGTTTGATACGTGTCCCTCTGGGCCAGCGTCGGCATCTGAGCAGAACTTCGTTCCACTTTTTAAATCTCATCCGGTACCGAGTGGTCTAGTGCTAACGTGCTCCTGAGGTATTTATGCCGAACTTGAAGACATAATATATGAGGAAAATAATTATAAACAGGATTACCAGAAACTTTGTTCCAAAAGCAGCAGGTTGGCAAATCTGAACCAGATGCACGTGCGCTGCTCCTTTAAAGCTACTGAAAGCTCTTCTGGCTTTTGAGATGTTTATGATAAAGCTTCCAAGAAACAAGACGCAACATTAGCACGCACACTGCAATCAAAACGCATGTTTACAAATTTGAAACTTCGCCGAGTTTGCTGTAATACGCTCCAGATATAAAGCGCTAGATCGGAGGGAAGTTTCCCGCTCGCCTTAACTCTTCGCCACTGAAGGTTCACCTCCATTCGGAAGCTTTTTGAGACTTTTAAATATCTTGCTAAGAGTCCTTCCCAGTGTTTTTTGGACATTTCTGAGAATTGTATAATATTCTCATCGTCTGATAAAGCAGTGACGTGGACGTCCGTCTAATTGAGCCGTTCTGCACGGGTTCGGTGAAAGCCGGGGATGCAGTGAGGAGTGTGTTCTCGTCAAAACATCACGAGCTTCGCTTTAGACAGTTACTCCGTTCTTGAGTCTGTTCGAGAAGAGAAACTTGATCTATGTTAAAAATTATACACGTGGACATGTTCACGTCCGTACGGGAAATTCAACCGATATCACGTCTATCGTTTACGGCGGAATCGCTGGATTAAAGTACTACCGGTGTGTCTTTAAATATCCAAAAGGAAATCCATGCATTCGTTCGTTCGTTCGTTGGTTCGCTGCGATGATATATGAACGACAACGACACAAACAAAATGATTTGTTGGTGTGCATGAACAGCCCATTCGTAACTTGACCAAGCAGGAAGAGGAAAATTTCCCACTTCCGGGTTTGAACGCTCCCCGATTCATAATTCCTACTCGGAAGGACGAGGTTTTTTGAGCGCTCCGGCTTCTCCGAGTCGCGATTCTGTGACGCGACTTCGACACGGCGGTACTCGTAGTGAAAAGAAAGAACAAGCGGTCTTTCTGTTTATATTTTCTGTTTCTGTATACCGGGTGATACTCAGACGAATGAAATGTTCATTCGCTTTCGGCTTCTGCGCTGTTATCTGCGAATGATCACATCCACTTTCAAAATAAAGGACTGTTTAACCAAACAGGAGTGTTTTTAGATGACAGGAGGACACGGCGCCGTGACGCACCTCTGTATCCGACTTCAGGTGGCCGAGTTCGCGTGAACGCTCTAACGTGGGAAGTAGGAGGTTCCGAGTTGGAAAACTCCAAGGATGTGGCTGGTAGAAATGAGATTCACTTCCGGTAGTAGCTCATGCTTCATTTCACACCAAGTTCGCCTAGATGAACTTTAACCCCAAGAATCCACCAACCTTGGAAGCATAGGCCAATAGAAAACGAGTGCAGAGGTGGGGTCTTGAAAAAAGGTTCCTGATTGGTTCTTTAAAGCACCATAGGTTCTGCGAAGAATCTTCATCTTGTCAAGAACCATTTTTCATCGTATAGGGTTCTTTGGCGATTAAAGAAGTTCTTTACGGTTCATTATATGTTTCAGAGCAGTGGAAAAGGTTCTCCTGGCATCACTCTTAAGAACCTTGCCTTGCTTCCTTACAGCACAAACTAAGGTTGTTTTTTTTAGAGCACTTATGATAACATGGTTCCTTGTGGCACAGCTGTGAAGAACCATTTCTGGGTTATTTAAAGTACCTGTAAATAGACGGTTCTCTAAAGAACTTGAGGGTAAAAGGTTCTCTTTTTTTGCAACTATGGCATCAGGCTGAAAAAACCTTTTTCGGTTCTAATTCGAAATTTATTTTTAAGAGTGTAGGGCTGGGCGATATGATAAAAATATCACATCACGATACTCTAGGACATTTCTATGATAGTGTACCACAATATATAATTCACGATAATTTTACGATACTATACCATTTGTAATTATTAAAAACTTTTTTTTTTTTTTTAAATACATCGCCATACCAACGATATCTCAGAAAAGTGTATCGTATAATCGTTTATCACGATATCTACGTTATATCGATATATCACCCAACCCTAATAATATCCCCTCATTAAAATAATGCCTCTTATTACTGACAAACTAGCTTGCTGGCTAAGGTTAGTTGTTCACTGAAGCACTACTTTCCTTCCAGAAATACATCACACACCTGCTTCACAAGGCTATGTTCATACAGTGAACGGAGTCTGGGACAGCCCGTGAAAATGACGATCCTTTCGATAAATCCCTGGTGATGGTGTCTAATATGCTGTTGTTCTTTCGGCTGCTCCTGTTCGGGGTCGGGACAGCAGATCGTTGGTCCACATATCTGATTTGGCACGGTTTTTACGCCGGATGCCCTTCCTCATACAACCCTCCCATTATATCCGGGCATGGGACCGGCGCTGAGTGCGACCCCTAGTGGCTGGGGTACTCTGCCCAGGAATTGAACCCGGGCCGCAGCGGTGAGAGCGTGGGAGCACCAGGGAACTCGTCGGTGTTTCAAATATGTGAACATATAAGATGACCAGTTTTGGGAATTTTTAGATAGTTAAATATCTTATCAGTTAAAGGGTCATGAAACCTCCCTCTTTCAGCTCAAGTCTACCGCTCAAGGTTTTTGACAAATGCAGCTTAAATGGTTGTGCGAAGAAAGGAGGGGGAGTGGGCGTTGCAGGGAAAGGCAGGGGAGGAAGAGACGGGCGAGCCTTCGGAACATTCACAATAAAGATGGATAGTGACAGAGAGGTTTGCAGTGGCAGCAGTACGCAGGGCTCTGATGGGGTAGAGGACGTCTCTCCTCCTGAATCTCCGGGGCTAAATGGAGACACGGTAGATAGCTGTGCAGGTCCTATGCCCTATCTACCCAAACGCTTTAGATATAAACTTTATAGTAGTGAGATAGTTCCTGATAAAAATAAAAAAAACCTCTCCCCTAAGCTTTCTGTGAAGCAAATGCACTTAAAGAGAATTACAGATTTGTTCATTTGCTAAAAAAAAAAAAAAATTATTTATTTATTTATTTTTTTTTTTTTTTAAATACCATACTGCAATCGAAAAGCAGAAGAACTTTTAAACATTTGAAACCTGAAACTCTTGCTTGGGTCTCCTGCTCCTCTAAAGCTCCTGGAAGACTGTGATGAAAGGAATCTCTTCTCAAATATTTATACTAAACTTATAAATATATTAGAAGGAAAAACATGTTTGGAAGATCGACGGGAAGATGTGCTGGTTTCTAAAAAAAATCCCAAAGTATCCATGTTTGTATAATATACTCGCGTGGTGCAGATACATTTCCTGCTCTCCTCTAGTCCTCAGTCTGGTTCCTACCTTGCTGGAGTCCATCCTGTGCTGAGCGATGAAAGACACTTTCTCCAGCACCGTCCTCAGCCGCGTCTGCGTGGCGTGAGCGATGAAGTTCACCGCCTCCACAGGAACCTCCGTCACCCCAAACTTCTTAGCTAGAAGACATGGGAACGGACATTAACATCCACTTACTGTATTTATGAGACTTTTATGAGGCGCATGCATAAAACCCGCTCTAATTTCATCCCCACTGATGCTCCATAAACCGGTTTAGTCCCTCACTTTCACGTGTTGCTTGTTGCTCCAGTCTCGTAATTCAATTCCATTTTATCTGTGAAGGGTTTTTAACAGCAGACATGGCTTAAAAACCATATAAAACATACATGTCATGAACCTTAGTCTTCCTTGTATATGTACTAAGAATGTGATGTATCTCATGGCCACATGGCTTGTTATTTATGGTAGACACCCTTTTCTATAGCAACCTACACGTATCTCATTTATACGACTGAGCACTTGAGGGTTGAGGGCACTGAGCTACCACTGCCTACCGGCTTTTAATATGAATATGTTCATCTTCAGGTTATCTATACGCTAGTGTGCTCCAAATGACAAAAATTCGCATTTAGAAGAACATACACACTCACAAATTTACAGCCCGATACGGTTCAGCGATTCCGACGACATCATTCTGCCCTTCGTCCTCTCATCAGATTTTCTGTCCGATCAAATGCTCTCTAGAATCTGAAGTGTCCCACCGTTCCAACATTATAAAAATCCGGGGAAACACGAATTCTCCTCTTCTGCTCTCGTCTTCAGTCCGTAAATTGAAACTCGAGCCCGACTGGATTATGCAGCGAGACAATGATCCGAAGCATAGGAGTAAGTCCACCTCTGAATGGCTCAAAACAAAGCTATGTTATAGTTTTAGAGCGCCCTAGTCAAAGTGCTGACTTGAACCCAGTCGAGATGCTGTGGCAGGACCTTAAACGTGCAGTTCACGCTCGAAAGACCTCCAGTGTGGCTGAACTTAAGTGGTTCTGCAAAGAAAGACTGTGAAAGACTGATCTCCGGTTATCGGAAGAGTTCGCTTGCAGTTATTGCTTCTAAAGGCGTCCCAACCAGATTTTAAGTTTAAGGGGGCAATTAGTTTTTCACACGGGTGATGGGTGCCTCGATAAAATAAAAAAAAAAACCTTTATCGTGTGTTTACTCGGGTTGCCTTAGTTTTACGCTGCACTTCATTTGAAAACTCTAAAACTATTTAGTAAGGGATATACACAAAAACCGAAGAAATCAGCAAATACTTTTTCACAGAGCTGTACTTTTAATCAGTTTATAGTTACATAGTTAATAGTTTAGTTTAAACTTAATGTAATGGAACATCTGCTGCACATTTAACTCCGGTTATCACTTACACTATAACAGCTGTATCTTTAGCCTATAGCCTTCTATAGCCTTTTTTTTAATTTAAGTTAATAAGATGAAAAAAAAAAATAAAAAATGGCTGCTTGTCATGTCACTGAGAAACCCCAAAGCCCTCGGTCCTATTATTTCTATTTTGTGTCTGCTGTAAATAAATAAATAAATAAATAAATAAATAATATCAGCAAATACACACGTTTAAAATACATACACATACACGTTGATACATGTGGATATCCGTGTGTATTTACCGTTCCGGCAAAAAAAAAAAAAAACCCTCGTGTGGGTGGGGCTTAACAACAATTTGCACTCATTGGCTAGTGAGATTTGGATGGACAGCTCCCTGACCGGGAAGTAGAGACTTCAGTGTTGTGAATTTTGCAGAGCGTTCTGGATGTGCTTCTCCGTATAGTTATAGTGTTCATACTTCATCGTGGATATGACTTACATACTCAGTCAGTATATCAGTTCATAATTAATATTTGAGGTTTCTCATATGACTACCCATTTTTTCCCAGATGAGCTCTCAGGAGCGGCACGGCGCGCCGTCGTTGTCGTCATCAACATCCTCCTCCTCCTCCTCCTCCTCAGCTGGACGCCCGATCTGATGAGAGTAAATCGCTTTAAAGCCCCGCCCACACGTGAGGCTTGTGCCGGAAAGCTTTTGTTTACGTAAACTTGCGGAGCGCGAACGTAAAGTTTGAACCTCCTTCACTGGGACTGATACACTTAGGCCACACCTCCTTCACTGGGACTGATACACTTAGGCCACACCTCCTTCACTGGGACTGATACACTTAGGCCACGCCTTCACTGGGACTGATACACTTAGGCCACACCTTCACTGGGACTGATACACTTAGGCCACACCTTCACTGGGACTGATACACTTAGGCCACACCTCCTTCACTGGGACTGATACACTTAGGCCACGCCTTCACTGGGACTGATACACTTACGCCACACCTTCACTGGGACTGATACACTTAGGCCACACCTCCTTCACTGGGACTGATACACTTAGGCCACACCTCCTTCACTGGGACTGATACACTTACGCCACACCTTCACAAAAGCTTTCCGGCCCCGCCCACACGTGAGGCTTGTGCCGGAAAGCTTTTGTTTACGTAAACTTGCGGAGCGCGAACGTAAAGTTTGAACGTGTAGACGACAACTCTGGCGGCGTGTTCACAGACTATACCCGACGAAAAGCCAGCTCAGAAAACGGTTGACTGTTTATTTCCGCACCGTTAAAACTGTTTGCCGCCGAGTTTTCAGTTCCAGAGTGTTTTTCTCCTTTCTCCTTGTATATTGTGTCTAGAAACGCTACGTTCGACCGATCAGAACACAGAGTTCAACAGCACAGCACTGTTATTTAAAACATTGCAATATCTCACGAACCAAAACCGGCACAAATGATACACTTTAAGGCACAAAATCGGCACGAGCGGATGACATATGTTATATTTAATACTTTTTATATGCACTCTGCATCCTGGGCATCTTGTTCTGAAACATCTGCATCACAGTTGCATAGAAACCGCTCGTAAAAACAAAGTATGTTGTGTATGAACTACTAGGCCTGTGAAACGTCTTGCAAAATATCACACGGCAGCTGTTGACACAAACGGGGAAGGAAGCCAATTTTTTTTTCTGAGGGGGAAAAAGAAAAGAAAAGAACATTTAAAATTATAATTTAAAAACTCCATACTTGTGTGTGTGTGTGTGTGTGTGTGTGTGTGGGTGTGAGACTCGTGGTGATACTCTGCACTAATTAGGCTCTACCTACAGCCAAAAAAAAAAATTCAGTTACTACATGTCATGTCCTTTTCTTTCATTTCCGAATTAACATAATTTCCCCCTTCTTTCTGTTCTTTTAAGTAAATCGCAGCAATTATTTAAATCGGCCTCCGCGCGCGTACGGTCCGCACTTCCTCAACAGCTCGAAAACACTCGAGATCACAAAGGGATAATGAGCGGCATAACACAAAACCGGGGCAAAAGGCTTTTAAGAGCAACAGTAAAAAGTTAATCAGGCGCTGGCATTTCCTGCAGCCGCCGTTCCAGAAACACTGAATAACTCACGGTCACGAGCCACGGGAAAGGGAACGAGGTCATGGTGCGGCGCTGAGAGGAGGTAGGTGATGAGATTACGTTTTTATATCACCTAACAGTACATATCTAACAATCACGATGCAGCGTCATCGTGTTTGAGATCTCGCTCGAGTCGCACTGTAGGTTTACTCAGATGATGATTTATGTTTTCATTTGACTGCAGATGTGATGAAATTCCTTGCTGCTCCTGTTCGGAATATGTACACGGAGGACTGTACATTTGTTAAATGACTGTAGCGTGTGTATGTATGTGTGTGTATTGTGTGGTTCGGGCAGTGTGTGTGAGTTGTGTCACTCTGCTTATGTTACTGTAGACAGCACCTCAGACAGCTCCAGCTGAGAGTGTGTGCCATGTTCAGGCGCACAGCAGGGACACCAGCACTGACCCGTTATAGCCTAAAGACAAACAGCGCTCACTGTTCAAATCCCTGTACAAGCCTCGATATTTACAGATTGCTTTTTAAGTGTGTGCTGGGCAGAAAATATGAAGTGACGACTAAATAAATCCAAGCGTCTTTGTGTCAGTAGTACGTCTGATTTTACACACACTGATCTGAAACATTATCCAGTGAAGTTCCTTTCACACTTCAGACCCTGTGAAGGAGGTGTGGCCTAAGTGTATCAGTCCCAGTGAAGGAGGTGTGGCGTAAGTGTATCAGTCCCAGTGAAGGTGTGGCCTAAGTGTATCAGTCCCAGTGAAGGAGGTGTGGCATAAGTGTATCAGGCCCAGTGAAGGAGGTGTGGCCTAAGTGTATCAGTCCCAGTGAAGGAGGTGTGGCATAAGTGTATCAGTCCCAGTGAAGGAGGTGTGGCATAAGTGTATCAGTCCCAGTGAAGGAGGTGTGGCCTAAGTGTATCAGTCCCAGTGAAGGAGGTGTGGCATAAGTGTATCAATCCCAGTGAAGGAGGTGTGGCATAAGTGTATCAGTCCCAGTGAAGGAGGTGTGGCCTAAGTGTATAAGTCCCAGTGAAGGAGGTGTGGCCTAAGTGTATCAGTCCCAGTGAAGGTGTGGCCTAAGTGTATCAGTCCCAGTGAAGGTGTGGCCTAAGTGTATCAGTCCCAGTGAAGGAGGTGTGGCCTAAGTGTATCAGTCCCAGTGACGGAGGTGTGGCCTAAGTGTATAAGTCCCAGTGAAGGTGTGGCCTAAGTGTATCAGTCCCAGTGAAGGTGTGGCCTAAGTGTATCAGTCCCAGTGAAGGTGTGGCCTAAGTGTATCAGTCCCAGTGAAGGTGTGGCCTAAGTGTATCAGTCCCAATGAAGGAGGTGTGGCCTAAGTGTATCAGTCCCAGTGAAGGTGTGGCCTAAGTGTATCAGTCCCAGTGAAGGAGGTGTGGCCTAAGTGTATCAGTCCCAGTGAAGGAGGTGTGGCCTAAGTGTATCAGTCCCAGTGAAGGTGTGGCCTAAGTGTATCAGTCCCAGTGAAGGTGTGGCCTAAGTGTATCAGTCCCAATGAAGGAGGTGTGGCGTAAGTGTATCAGTCCCAGTGAAGGAGGTGTGGCCTAAGTGTATCAGTCCCAGTGAAGGTGTGGCGTAAGTGTATCAGTCCCAGTGAAGGAGGTGTGGCATAAGTGTATCAGTCCCAGTGAAGGAGGTGTGGCCTAAGTGTATCAGTCCCAGTGAAGGTGTGGCCTAAGTGTATCAGTCCCAGTGAAGGTGTGGCCTAAGTGTATCAGTCCCAGTGAAGGAGGTGTGGCATAAGTGTATCAGTCCCAGTGAAGGAGGTGTGGCCTAAGTGTATCAGTCCCAGTGAAGGAGGTGTGGCATAAGTGTATCAGTCCCAGTGAAGGAGGTGTGGCCTAGGTGTATCAGTCCCAGTGAAGGTGTGGCGTAAGTGTATCAGTCCCAGTGAAGGAGGTGTGGCCTAAGTGTATCAGTCCCAGTGAAGGAGGTGTGGCCTAAGTGTATCAGTCCCAGTGAAGGAGGTGTGGCCTAAGTGTATCAGTCCCAGTGAAGGTGTGGCCTAAGTGTATCAGTCCCAGTGAAGGAGGTGTGGCCTAAGTGTATCAGTCCCAGTGAAGGAGGTGTGGCCTAAGTGTATCAGTCCCAGTGAAGGTGTGGCCTAAGTGTATCAGTCCCAGTGAAGGTGTGGCCTAAGTGTATCAGTCCCAGTGAAGGAGGTGTGGCCTAAGTGTATCAGTACCAATGAAGGAGGCGTGGCATCTGCACAGGTGCCAACATTGTTAACAAGAAAACCCTAAGCAAGGAGAGAGAAAACAGAACAGAGCCTGTGTATCTGAGTGAAGCTGGCAGACTCCCTGGCCTCCCTCTGTCCACTGTCACCTGTGACCTTTACTCACCCAATCACTGACACAAGACCAGCAGGGGACGCCGTGTCCTTAAACTCACTCACACACTCACACATTTCCGTCCTTTAGTGCTTTAGGGTGCACACTAACAACCACGAGGAGTTGAAATGCAAACAGACTGGTGCCTCGGGATTCATCTTATCCAACACAGAAGCTTCGCTTGTGTGTGAAAAGGACAGGAGTGGAGGATGATGGGAATAAAATGGGTATTTAAAGTGAGTGTGTCATTCCAGAGAAAAGACTGGATGAGAAATAAAAATATTACAGTAGTGTCAAGCTAATCCCTGTGACTGCAGGAGTATTACTGTTACCATAACAACACTAACAAATGACTACACCACACCTGAGATAGAAATGATACCTAATTATATACCACACTGTTGTAGGAAAATCTGCATTTAAAGTGCTTCACAGTACAGAAGATACAGTCCTTACACTCATTCTACAACTTCAATAAAATGCTTTATTTAAAGGAAATCATGTGTGTGTGTGTGTGTGTGTGTGTGTGTGTGTGTGTGTGTGTGTTACCCGTCTCCAGTATGCGCCGATGCAGTAGACCCGTGGGCAGGAAGGCCTCGTCTTTACACGAGCGGATATGTGTGCCCACCAGCTCAGAGTTGGTTGCTAAGATACGAGCGCTCTCCTCGCTCAAGTTCACCCCGGCCATAGACGCAACATCGTTGATGTCATCATCGTCCCTGAAAGACAAAATGCAACACCTGAACACACCTGGACACGGTCTATCTCTCTCACCTGAACACACCTGGACACTGTATCTCTCTCACCTGAACACACCTGAACACACCTGGACACTGTATCTATCTCACCTGAACACACCTGGACACTGTATCTATCTCACCTGAACACACCTGGACACTGTCTATCTCTCTCACCTGAACACACCTGGACACTGTATCTCTCTCACCTGAACACACCTGGACACTGTATCTCTCTCACCTGAACACACCTGGACACTGTCTATCTCTCTCACCTGAACACACCTGGACACGGTCTATCTCTCTCACCTGAACACACCTGGACACTGTATCTATCTCACCTGAACACACCTGGACACTGTCTATCTCTCTCACCTGAACACACCTGGACACTGTATCTCTCTCACCTGAACACACCTGGACACTGTCTATCTCTCTCACCTGAACACACCTGGACACGGTCTATCTCTCTCACCTGAACACACCTGGACACTGTATCTATCTCACCTGAACACACCTGGACACTGTCTATCTCTCTCACCTGAACACACCTGGACACTGTCTATCTCTCTCACCTGAACACACCTGGACACTGTATCTCTCTCACCTGAACACACCTGGACACTGTATCTCTCTCACCTGAACACACCTGGACACTGTCTATCTCTCTCACTTGAACACACCTGAACACACCTGGACACTGTATCTATCTCACCTGAACACACCTGGACACTGTATCTATCTCACCTGAACACACCTGGACACTGTATCTGTCTCACCTGAACACACCTGGACACTGTCTATCTCTCTCACCTGAACACACCTGGACACTGTCTATCTCTCTCACCTGAACACACCTGGACACTGTATCTCTCTCACCTGAACACACCTGGACACTGTCTATCTCTCTCACCTGAACACACCTGGACACTGTCTATCTCTCTCACCTGAACACACCTGGACACGGTCTATCTCTCTCATCTAAAAACACCTGGAACGATCTGTCTCATCCTCACATGTACACACCTGGACACTCTCACCTGAACACACACCTGGACACTGCTTGAACACAATCAGGGTCCTCTCGTTTGCCT
Source organism: Ictalurus punctatus (assembly GCF_001660625.3). Classification (NCBI taxonomy): domain Eukaryota; kingdom Metazoa; phylum Chordata; class Actinopteri; order Siluriformes; family Ictaluridae; genus Ictalurus; species Ictalurus punctatus. Next base: position 30,974,857 of record NC_071284.1, read on the forward strand.
TCCCGTTTCCATGGCAACTGTGTCCTAATTATCTTGTGTGAGCAGGGGGTTCAGGAGGGCCAAAGGTCACCACCCCCTGCTTTCATTTCCCTCCACTGGTTCTGACAGAGTCTCCGGCGCTTTGCTTGTATCCGTGCCCCCATGCTGGAGCTGCACAGCTACGCTTCTCCTCCGTTCAGTTCTTCGGAGTGCGTATGAGTGCTGACACCGCACCGGGAGGCCGACACACACGATTAGAGCTCCTCTATAAGATCGGGACCTTACACAGAGTTACCACACCACCTGAATCTCACCTCGGCGGTGAAGCGGTAGGTCAGGAGCTGGGAATCTCTACTGGATATGATTTGAATTCAGGGCTTACATGATGAGACCATTCATTCATTCATTCGATCTTCGGTCGCCGCTTTATCCTGGATACGGAGTGTATCCTGGGAACACTGTGCGTGAGACACCTATCCATCGCAGGGCACCGTTCACACACACACACACACACTCACTGTACTTTGAGATGACAACTCCACCCTCTGCACCACCAATCCACCCTACTATGATGCTGTTAACTATTCTTTATGCATTTTGATGGATCTCAATTTTCTCTCGCTACAGCCTACATTATGAATTCTCCCTGCGTTACCCGCTGCTTTTTATAAAACATAATATTTCATCCGAAATGAAAAAACGCTAGCTTAGCATATTTCTATTAGGGGTTTTATAAAAAAAATAAATAAATAAATAAAATAAACAATTTTGCTTTTTCAAACGCTATTTGAATTTCATAGCAGGTAGATGAGTCTCAGGTAGTGTAATAAATGTAAAGCTACATAAACGTGACAAGACGAGGCTTCTGCGGGTAAATAAGTCAAAACAAATCGGAAACGTTAAAGTTTACGGTGAAATGATGTTATTGCCTTCTCGTTGTTTTCTTCGCTTATGAAAGCAACAGGGTTTTTCACCGTCTGTCGTTTATTTGATACGAACCTACACCGCCAGTCATAACTTTCTGAACATGTTGATTGCTTTTAATGGGTTTTATTACAGTTTGCACACTAGTGGGAAAAAAAAAAATTAATAAAAAGTTTCCCATTTAATACAGAAATCGTTGAGTTTAAGGACTTTTTCGCCGTCTGCTCCCAGACTGTAAACGAGTGTGTTATGCACTTGTTCGATGAAGCTCTGGGTGCGTCTCAATCAGCTCCCTCGGTCGTGTGTCATGTTTATCAGAGAAGGAACTCTGAACTGCAGTTCCCAGCAGCCACTGCGCATCACTGCATCACAGTCACATGACCACCTGCACCTGAATCACGCATGTTAGCGAGCACCTGTGTGTATACAGGCACAGTTTGCACGGAACTCCTTGTCTTATGTTTGTCTTTTTTTGCCGTTGTCAATCAGTACGTTTACACGGACGACAATGATCCGATATTAACCCGATTAAGACGATACTCTGATTAAGAAACTAGCATGTAAACAGAGATTATTGATGACCTTAATCCGATTAAAGTCGTACTCGAAGTAAACACAACTGGAATTAAGACGTGTGGAGTATTTCCTGTTTTAGTCGCGTTATCGACGTGCGTTACAGACACGTACACACCTTGATCACACTATTAACGTCGTGTGGGAGTTTTCACCGCGTTTTGCGACAGGACACGTACACACACGGCAGCGCTCGACCGTCTGACGGCAAACAAGAGAGCGCGGCTGCGTCCCAAACCGCGTACTTACCTGCTATATAGTAGGAAGTGAAATACATGTATCTCAGCTACTATATAGTAGGTAAGTACGCGGTTTGGGACGCAGCCCACTGCTTCAAGCAGTCGTCTATTAGCACATATAGCATGACGAATAATTAACTGCACTTGAAGCTTTTGTAAAAATTAAAAATGAAACACCCAAAACTGTATACGGTTCCATAACGAAGACCAACTGTATGTCGATACGTGAAATTCTGGAGGGACGTCGGACGGCGTGACGCGGGGACGTAATGACGTGTGCCGTTAATCGATCTATGTTCTATAACACGTAAAACAGGAACATGAAAGGAGTATTCTAAAAGCGACTCATGTAAACACCTTAATCAGAATATCGTCTTATTCAGAATAAGGTCAATAAGTAGATCACTGCTGTCCGTGTGAACGTAGTCATCGTTGCTGTGTTTATGGTTTTTGTTTCACGGTTATTCTTTGCCTTAGTGTTTTGCTGCCTATTCATAGTTCTTGTTTTGTGCTTTGTTATGGTATTAATTATCTAATCTAATCTGCACTTGCATCCGTCTCCGCCTTGAAATCGTGACATCATGAATCAGTATATGGTGTATACGAGTTGGGGCACTGGTTGGTAAGGACCCTGGCTCACTCCGCACTGGGACACTGATGACTACGTACCCGCGGTTATGTTTTGTTTTCTTCGAGCTGAGAGGCTTCAGAAAACGTGACGTGATTTCCGTTAAGGGAACAGAGCGAGCATCGATGCGCCCTGGGTTTTAAGGGAGCAGTGCACTGGAGACAGCCCTTAACATGGCCGACTCCTTGATCTACTGACTACTGAACTAGGGAGCTGATTGAGACGCACCCTGAGATTTAGTGTTGGCCTTTACCAATTAGATCTAGATTTTTTTTTTTCTGCCTTAAATAAAAAAAAAGTCACAAACATTCCTCAGATTTCAGATTTCTAATTGAAAAATAAGCACGTCTGTGCTGCTTCTCCAGTGCCGTTGCGTTGCTATGGTTGCTACGGTGATGTGATCAGACCTCGCCAAACGAACATGATGCAAAGGTTTCCACAGTGCACGCTGGAAGTTTCTGCTTCATCTCAAGTTGGTTCACGGACCAAAAAAATAAAATCAAGACTATAGATGGAGAAACTCATCTATGTATGAACTCTGAATCAGGACAGAGGACAACATGGCATTAGCAGGTCATGGAAGCTTCCGGACTGCTGCGGCTACAAAAAAAAAAGCGCCACTGGGAAGAAAGGTTGCCGCTACACGCAGCCCTGACAGCTTAATTAGCGCAGCTGCTAAAGATTTATTGGTTCGGCAATCAGTGCCTGTAGCTACGGCTCGCCTCGGGGGTGGATACACACGGCCATTATGATGCGCTCCGTGGCCTGGTCAACCACAACACACACACATCTGCCCCTAAAACACTAACACACAAGCCATGTTAGGACAAATTACAAACACAAAGACCCCAAATATCGCTGTGGTGATTTTACACAATGATGGAAATTGCTGTTGATTATCCATCTCTACCCTACTCTATTATTATATTATTTACACCACAGCGCTGTTGAGTTCTGCACTCTGATTGGTCAGAAAGCACCGATTCATTTTCTACAACAGCAGCATCGACTGCAGAGAAAATCACAGGTTTAAGTGAATGCGCTCGTTCGAATAGGTTATCGTTTCTATAGTAACTAACTACGTGGGAACTTGTACGGTTTACTGGACGTTTGAGAAGGAGTCTCCAGTGTCAACGCTTTGTAAGATTCCGAGGTAACCTAGGCATGGGAAAGTCTTCAGGATGAGCGGATCTGTACTTTCCAGTTTTTTAGTAACATCATGCTTTTGTGTGTGTGTGTGTGTGTGTGTGTGTGTGTGTGTTTTATTAACTCTGAGGGGGGGGGGGAGACAGGGAACGACTCTGTTTATACTGTACGTACTATTCATTAAGTAATAACAGGAACTAGTTTGTTTCATGGACGTTCCACAACGTTTAAATGCACGATGTGTCATTCTGTAAGAAATAAGGATTGTTATCCTTAACAAATTGCCGTCGGGTACGTGGAAATAAAAAACACTTTGCATCGAGTCACATCACGCAACGCAGTCTCTGATTGTTTTCCCATAACAACACACCCCCAAGAATGTTATTCCTTACATGTTATACCTGTAGCGATATGAGTATGAATATATATATATAATATATATATATATATCTTAAGAAATATTAACGCAGAGCATAGTTAGTGTTTTTCATGGAGCGTGACCACAGAGGTTATGATAGTTTGTGGATCTGGGAACCGAACTAGGATTCACCTCCATCTTACTGTGTACACAGTTACTATTCACATATACGGTACATCCTGGGAGGCAGCAGCATTGCATCAGATGAGGCTGATTTAGGCTACGTGCAACTCCAGGAGTATTTAAAATAAATAAATAAATAAATAAATAAATGAAGCACCAAACATAAATAAATAAGACACACGACTATTTTTTTTACACCGAGCTGTCTCTGGAAAAACGGCAACAAAAGCTACTGGACTCCGGGGCTTATCGACTTATACGTCCGGCTCTTTTTCCAATGTGCGTTCTAAAAAAGAAGGATGAGACGAGATGGAGTTAAAGAGGACAGAGTGTGAGATGAGGAGTCTGTCAGGAGAGAAAAACAAGAGAAGACGAGTGAGCTTACACGGATCTGATTTTTCCTCAGAGAGTCGCCTACGGCGAGCCGCTGCGGTTCAGGCCAATGCTGCCCCCGTGTGTCTGCTCGGAGTATTACGTGTTCATACCTGTATCTCACAGCTGGACCTCACTGGACCGAACATCTGCATATACACAACCCATTGTTGTTATTACGCGCTGAATAAAAAATAACCTACATTCTATTAGGGTTTCCTACGGGTCCTCCGGTTTCCTTCCAACGCGCAAGAACATGAAACGTTGCCCCTAGGTGTGAAGAAGTGTGTCAGTGAGTGTGAGTGTGTGTGTGTGTGTGTGTGTGTGTGTGTGTGTGTGTGCATGGTGGCCTGCATAGAACTGGCATCCCTCCATGGTGTATTCCTGCCTAATGCCCAGTGCTCCCAGAATAGGTTCCGGATCCATCCTGACCAAGTTAAAAGTGCTTACTATTTACTTACTTACTGCATCTCTCACACATGCTTTATCTCTCTCACACACACACACACACACAGCTTTATGCTCTATGTACCTGAAGGAGCCTCCCCCAGGATCGTTCACTTTATTCTTCTGAGCCCCTGAGAGCTGCACGCTGACCGCCGAGGGGCTTTTCCCCGCCTGCACCACCGGACTTTTCCCTACAGCACCTGAGGAAAGGGAGTAAGCGGATTATTGGGACACGTCCCAACACACGACGACGGTAGACGTTTCTTTCCTTGCCTAGTCTGCATCGATGCCGCCGTGTGCTCCTAGTAATGATCTCTGAGTGCTTTATGAGTTTTATGTTTAAAATGTTTCATCAGGTTTTGTAGCAGGACGCTGTTGATGCTTTCACAGAGCGGCCTGCATTGCTTCGAGTGGCTTCATATTGTCTGTTCGTTAATTAACGGGACAACATACGCCAGACTTGCGTCACGTGATACTGGACGTTGGCATCAGAGCACTTCTTACAAACACGACTGATTGAGCATGTTATCTGAGCAATAACAGTATCGTCATGGATTCATCCCTGGGTTCTTAGGCTGTTACTCGTACGCTGATTTTATTGTACCTCTTTGTTTGTTTTGTGCTTACTTTCCTGCTCGGTGACGTTTATAATAGTTAAAGCGGGCTATAGAAATGAAACCTCTCTTCTTTCTTTACAGCTCTCTCTCTCTCTCTGTCGTTGTCTAATCGTCCGGATCTCTCTATATCTCTGTCGTCTTTATTGCACAGCACGTAGAATGAACTCATGTACTGTATTAGACCCATATAGTGATGGTGATCGATACCGAGTGGCTGTGTGTTGGTAAGATTCGTTGTAATCTATGGAATTGTGTGAAACACAGCACAAGCCTATAAAAACAAAAACCCATACAGTGCTACCAATGTCCAATCGACGACGTTCGGCGATCGGGAGCTCTTACCCGCCGGCCGCACTGTCTGCGTGATGACCACAGGCATCCGGACCTGCCCTCCTACCGTCCCTGCCCTCTTAATATTCTACAGAGTGAGAGACAGAGGTAGAAAGCAAACGATAAAGACAACGTCACAGCAGTGAATATGTTGTTTGTTGACAATTTTCATAGAAATGTCATAGAAAAAGAAGCACCTATACAAATATCACACAACTTATATATATATATACATAGAATGAACTGGGGATAAAAAAAAGTGCAGCTGTAGGTAGGAAACAACCAGGAGGAAGGGAAAGAAAAACAAAAGATAAACATAGCTGGAGAGAGAGAGAGAGAGAGAGAGAGAGCGCATTAATAAGCAGGACGTCCCCTCCGTAGGGCCCCTAGCGACTCCCCCTGGGCCCTCATCCATCCTGCCCTGTTCTCTCATGCTGCATATTTCACTGCCTTGTTTTCCTGCACACTGCCGCAGCATCACTACGCCTTCAGCTCCGTCCCAAACTCGGCTCAGGGCCGCCGAGACGAGAAAACGCATTCAGCCCAGGAGCTGTGGGCTCGCCGCAACACGACACAGTGAGGGAGGGACTGAGACAAACTAATAGTGGAGGAAATATTTAGCTAGAAACAAACGACAGCAAGAGTCAATCTACAGTTTAGAGAAGATGTGTTGGAGAGAAAAAAGCACAGCGCGTGAGGTTGACAGGTAAACGGTGATTAGTAATAAAATCCCCGGACGAAGAAATTAGTCGGAACTACACGGCAGGGCCTTACTGTGTACAGTTATCGATTTAGCCCATTAGGAAATCGCTTGTCTGATGTAGCTCGTAGCAGCCGTGAAACGTTCACGACCTAGACTTATTACAGCTCTCATTTCCATTTAAATGGCATGTAAAATGTTCAAATCGGGCTGGGTGATATAACAGTATCCATCCATAAATCTTCTATAGCGCTTTTCCTACAGGGTCGCGGCGAACCTGGAGACTATCCCAGGGAGCACCGGGCACGAGGCGGGGTACACCCTGGACGGGGTGCCAATCCATCGCAGGGTACAATCACATACACGCTCACACACCCATTCACACACTACGGACACTTTGGACACGCCAATCAGCCTACCGTGCATGTCTTTGGACTGGGGGAGGAAACCGTACCCGGAGGAGAACATGCAAACTCCGCCCACAAAGGACAGAGGAGGGAATCGAATTCTTACACGCTGGAAAATCGAATCGAGACGAGCGCACGTTACTAATGTGAGGAGGGGGCGGGGCTCCCAGTGGGGTCAGGTAATATCGAAGGCTGCGTCTGAAATCATGTATTGTGACGGTACCTACCGCATTCGACTCGGCCGTGGATTCAGTACGTCCTGATCGGTATACGTGTGTACTATGAATATAATCCAGACATACTACATCCGCCATGTTGGCATTGTCTCCTGTGACTCTTTTACTGCCGTCCGCCATTTTTGATTCGGATTCAGCTCTTCCCCAGCGGTCCCGTTGCATTATGGGATAGCGCAGTGTGTGTTGCTTCCATACAGCAGAATCTCAGTGGAGGCAGAAGGTCATCCGGGAATCACCGTTTTATGAATACTGAGAATTCGGATATACTACTCCTTTGGCGTAATGCTTTTCGCCTACTGTACAGTAGGGTATTAGGGATATTCAGACAAAACATCTATGAGACTGTCAATCATTCCAGATTCGCATTTCGATTGGCTGCCATTTTTATTGAGAGTGAAAAATACATATATAGGCACTATATTACGATATTAAAACACCTAAGCAGTAGGTGTGAAGGCTGGCGGGTCTGGAACATAAACAAAATGGTCGGTTTGTAAGGTCAGATTCTGAGGATCGTATGATAAGAACCGGGTTCATGGAGACAAGTCTTCGACAAGCATGACATTTTAACAGTTTGATTTGATTTGACTGCAGACGTCCAACCAAAAGCCACATATTTAGTCCAGACTCATGTTATTTGTTTCACTGAAGCCTCTATCTTCTGGCTTTCACTGTTTGTTGTGCAAATTGCAAACATTTCGGCCCCCGGGTTTGCTCTGATTGGTTGACAAAGAGAGAGAGAAAGAGAGAGAGAGAGAGAGAGAGAGAGAGAGAGAGAGAGAGAGAGGTGCCTACCTGTGGCGGTGTAACAGTGCTGTTAGGTTGCCGGGGGGCGTTACCCATTGTAACAGCCCCGGCGACGGCTACCGTTGGAGACGCGGTGGTCTTAGGCTGCGGGGGCTGAGTGAGCGACTGCTGACTGTTCAACAGGGACAAACGCAACGCTGGCAGGCTTTTCTACACACACACACACACACACCCACACACACACACAGATTGATATATATGGACAATATGTCAAAAGAATATTCATGACTACTATTAGACATCATAAACATAAAGCGAAATCATATAAACTTGCGATCATAGCTTGGTGTGTAAAAATAACAGCATCGCTTTAAACGATTTCTAGCTGAGACGCAAACATTCTTGACGCTGTAGTTTGCTTGTATTCATACAGCCTGTGTATATCACTCGACGCGCTCCTTTAATCGGACGTACATATACTGTATATTTGTGTGTGTTACTATGTGTGTGTGTGTCTGTTTCGAGATCTAAGCATGCTAACATGGCGTGACAGCATGGATCATCAGTGTCGGTGGCAGCATGTGACGCACGTCATGGTTGGCTAGACACGCCTGCAGGATACTGGCCGCAGCCACCGGAGGAAAGGAGCTGTCACGGCACACCCATGCAGGACTCGAAAACACACTGTGTGCTGTGTCAGTGTTAGCATGGACGGTACGACTAACGGGAGTCTAAAGCAAATACGCGTGCGTCACATTTATTAGCATGCCTGCGATTAATGTATGTTAAAATGCTGTGCGTGTGCGTCACCTTGAGAAAAGGCACCAGGTAAGGCTGTGGTGATGACTTCAGCTCCGTCTGCAGCCGGCTGGTGAATTCTTCTGGTTCGATTTTGGCATCCTGAGACAATAAAATAAAGCCACAAGGGTGTTACGTCTGGTCTTGGTTTTACGCGCTAAATATCAAACAGCCATAAACGACACGACACATAATTACACACGAAGTGTCAAGTAAAAGGAATACATACAGGCGAGGTCATTCCTTTACATACGCCTTGTAGAATCTGCAAAATGTTCAATTTTCATGATGACTGCATGTTGCTGTTTATTTAGTCCTGCCCTGAAGAAGCTAGTTCACATAACACAAGTTTACATAAAGTCCACAAGACACAATAATAACCGAATTTACACACGTGAACCCGTTCAAAAGTCTACACACGCTCGATCGTTAATCCTGTGCGGCGTTACCCGGATGATCCACGACGGCCTGTTTATATGTGTCGTGATAGTTCTTCATGAGTCCCTGGTTTGTCCTGAGCAGTTAAACTGCCCAGTGTACGTCCCAAAAAATCCTCCAGGTCCGTTGCTTTTCCAGCATGTACTGCGGATTTGACTCCTCTCCAACAGCGACTATATGCTGTCGAGATCCATCTTTTCACACCGAGGACGACTGAGGGACTCGTACACGACTATTACAAAAGGAGCAAACCTTCGCTGATGCTCAAGAAGGCGACACGATGCATCAAGAGACGGCGGGGTGTAAACTTTTGAACAGGACGATCGGTGTAAAATTTTTATTATTTTGTCTTCTGGGACACGTGTAAATATCTTATGTAGCTACTGAAGGGCGGTACTAAATAAACAACAACATGCAATCTGTATGATTCCTCTTATATATATACAATTTTTAATTATTAACATTTTGCAGATTAATAAACACTTGATATTTCCATCATTTGAGTCAGAGGTTCCATTCATTTGACCGCGTCGATCTAAAAATGTGCCGATCTGACATCCATCGCTTATCTAAATCAAATTTCCGAGGCATTTTATTCCGTAAAACACAGATTTCGTTGTCCGATATAGCGAGAGGCCCTGCAGCTTCGACCTTTCACACCGCCACATAACCTGGAAAGAGACGTTTATAGATAGTTGTCATGGTTACAAAGAGGACGTGAGTATTGCGTAAGCTTGGAGGTCATCACTTCATCGTCTAGCTGATGGGACTGAGTTTATATGGTTAACCCCAGGTAAGGTCAGTGAGCTGTTGGGACTCACCAGAAGGTCCTGCACCAGTGCTTTCACGTTCCGTGACGTCTCCGGGGAGGGGGAATTATGGGATGCGAGTTTGATCAACGTTGCCAGGAAGTTCTTACACTTTTTCACATTCTCTTGCATTTCCTAAAGAAGAAGGAATGTACTTTAATGCCATGACACACTGTGTGTTTCTGAGTGTGTGTGTGTGTGTGTGTGTGTGTGTGTGTGTGTGTGTGTGTGTGCCTGTGGGTTAATGACGAAAGAGTGATACCAAGGGCCAAGTCAAAGAGAGAGAGAGAGAGAGAGAGAGAGAGAGAGAGAGAGAGAGAGAGAGATGTGAGAAAGAGAGAGAGAGATGTGAGAATGAGAGAGAGAGCAATGTAAGAAAGAGAGAGAGAGAGAGATCTGAGAAAGAGAGAGAGAGATGTGAGAAAGAGAGAAAGAGAGAGAGAGAGAGATGTGAGAATGAGAGAGAGAGCAATGTGAGAAAGAGAGAAAGAGAGAGAGAGAGAGATGTGAGAATGAGAGAGAGAGCAATGTAAGAAAGAGAGAAAGAGAGAGAGATCTGAGAAAGAGAGAGAGAGATGTGAGAAAGAGAGAAAGATGTGAGAATGAGAGAGAGATGTAAGAAAGAGAGAAAGAGAGAGAGAGATTTGAGAAAGAGAGAGAGAGATAAGAGAGAAACAGAGAGAGATGTGAGAAAGAGAGAAAGAGAGAGATAGAGATCTGAGAATGAGAGAGAGATGTAACAAAGAGAGAGAGAGAGATTTGAGAAAGAGAGATAAGAGAGAGATGTGAGAAAGAGAGAGAGAGATAGAGAGAGAGAGATGTGAGAAAGAGAGAGAGAGAGAGAGATGTGAGAAAGAGAGAGAGACGCGAGAATGAGAGAGAGAGACGTGGAAAAGAGAGAGGGGGATGTGAGAAAGAAAGAGAGAGAGAGATGTGAGAAAGAGAGAGACATGAGAATGAGAGAGAGAGATGTGGAAAAGAGAGAGAGATAAGAGAGAGAGATGTGAGAAAGAGAGAAAGAGAGAGAGAGATGTGAGAATGAGAGAGAGAGAGATGAGGAAAAGAGAGAGATAAGAGAGAGAGATGTGAGAAAGAGAGAAAGAGAGAGAGAGATGTGAGAATGAGAGAGAGATGTGGAAAAGAGAGAGATAAGAGAGAGAGATGTGAGAAAGAGAGAAAGAGAGAGAGAGATGTGAGAATGAGAGAGAGAGATGTGGAAAAGAGAGAGATAAGAGAGAGAGATGTGAGAAAGAGAAAGAGAGAGAGAGATGTGAGAATGAGAGAGAGAGATTTGAGAAAGAGAGAGAGAGCTAGAGACAGATAGAGAGAGATGTGAGAAAAAGAGAGAGAGAGAGATAGAGAGAGATAGAGAGAGAGAGAGATGTGGAAAAGAGAGAGAGAGATGTGAGAAAGAGAGAATGAGACATTGTGAAGAAATACACTGCCAAGATTTGAACCTGGGAGATGACGGTTGCTCCGGGGGCAGGGCCAGCTGCGGTGGGTGGAGCCAGGGTGGGCCCCTGGGGGGCCAGAGCTGCAGGGTGCTGCTGGGGCGTTGTCACTGCCAAAGGCGCCCTCTGGAGGAGAACGAGAGAGAAAACAGACAGAGAGATAAACAGGAGCTGACACACACTGCGCCTCCAGCAAGGCCACGCACTGTCACATCATGTGTCCCGAGAGAGAGAGACAGAGAGAGTGAGAGAGAGAGAGAGAGAGAGAGAGTGAGAGAGAGATAGAGAGAGAGAGAGAGAGAGAGTGGAACTGGAGGATAAAGAATTACTAGCTATAATTTATTATATTATGAACATGATGAGGTTCACCTGTCTACTGATCGCACGTTTTCCAATAGATTAGAACGAAATGAAAAGCTAACTCTGGAGGACCAGAGAGCACAAATACGAACAGCCAATAAACACTAGACGAACATGGAATTCAGATAGAGAGAAATGTATTTAGAGCTAGCTTTCCCTCCATTTTCTGTACCGCTTATCTTACACAGGGTTGTACTGGAGCCTGGAGCCTGGAGCCTATCCCGGGGGACTCGGGGTCTATCGCAGGGCACAATCTCAGACATTCACGCACCGCGGGCAATCTGTGTGCCTGAATCTTTGGACTGGCGGAGGAAACCGGAGTACCCGGAGGAAAGCACAGGCAGAGCATGCAAACTCCACGCACACAGGGCGGAGGCAGGAATCAAACCCCCGTCCCTGGTGGTGCGAGGCAAACATGCTAACCCCTGAGCCCCTGTGCGCCTCAGCACTCAGCACAGAATCAACATTCGCAGGCAGTGTTGCCACCTCACAGCTCCACGGTGTCTGGTTCCATCCTGAGCTCGGGTTAACGTCTGTGTGCAGTTTGACATACGGTTACATTTATACAGCGCTTTTCTAAACACTCTACATAGTATGGGGGAGGGGGTCTCCTCAACCACCACTAGTGTGTAGGATCCACCTGGATGGTGTGACGGCAGCCATAGTGCGCCTGAACTCCCACCACATACCGGCTATTAGAGGAGAGGAGAGAGTGATGTAGCCCCATGAATTCATGAGTGGAGATTATTAGGGGGCCGTGATCCCAGGACCCAGGGGTTATAGCCCTACTCTTTTACAATAAGTGTCCTGGGATTTTTAATGACCACAGAGGATCAGGACCTCGCTTTAACGTCTCATCCGAAAGACAGTGTATATATACACTATACTGGAGTATTAAGCCCCACGGTGAGCGCCCCCTGCTGGCCTCACTAATACCACTTCCAGCAACCTTAGTTTTCCAAAGGAGGTCTCCCATCCAGGTACTGACCAGGCTCAACCCTGCTTAGCTTCAGTTGGGAAACCAGACGAGAACTGGCAGGGAGATATGCCTCTACCAACGCGCTCACATGCCCGTCTGGGTTTCCTCTTCGTCCTGTGGTTTCCTCCAACCTCCCAAAACCATCCCAGGTGGATTGGTGACGCTAGGTTGCCCCTAGGTGTGAATGTTTGTGTGTATGTTGCCCTGAGGTGGTCTGGTGTCCCCGCCAGGGTGTGTTCCCGCCTCACACCTAGTGTTCTCGGGATAAGCTCGGGATCCACTCTGACCCTGACCAGGATAAGGAAGGATAAGTGACGGATTATAGCGGATACAGAAAAATAAAGGAACGTGCGAAGAACGGAAAACCTCCGCGCTTGTGGATTTCCTTTGTGAGGATAAAAATAAGGATTATTTTAATTGTTTTGACCTTTTATTTTATTTTAACCTCATCGGGAAGCTCCTCCTCTAATCAGATGCATTGTGGGTCTGATTAGCAGTTTACCTTGCTATATTAACTGTCATCGGTGAGATTTCGTGGTCGGTCACGGGCTACGAAAGCTCGGGAACCTCTGGTATAACGTGACAGACAGATATGAAGAAAGACAGAGCGGTCTAGACATACGGTAGTGTATAGAAAATAGGGAAGAGATCAAGAAAGAGGGATAAAGCGTGAGCCTGAGAGAGACGAGTGCAGGGAGGAAGTGCTCACAGTAAGGGCAGGAGTAGCAGTAGCGGTAGTAGTGGTAGCAGTGGTAGTAGTAGCAGTGGTAGTGGTAGTAGTAGTAGAAGATGTGCAGGTCTGAGGAGCAGGATTCAGGGTTTGGGACTGAACCACTTTATTCTGGACAGCAGGAGTGGCCCGAGAGGCCTGGACCGAGACAGGAGACTGCAGCCAGGAGAGGAGGAAGAGGGCGAGGAAGAAGAAGCACACAGGGAAGAAAAGGAGTAAAGGGAAAAAAAAGGCTTCAAATAATCAGTCCTGAATTCAGGAATCCTGCTCTAACACCTCCAACCTCCGACTTCTTACGTTTCTCATTAACATGGAAACAGGGAAACAGTCAATATATACACTACCCGGTCAAAAGTTTGTGGACATTCGATTGAAATGTTTCTCATGATCTTCTCATAAAACCTTTCTGAACTGAAGGCGTGTGATTAAATGTTTCAAATCGGTGTCGTAGACAAAAATGTAATCGTGCCGACGTATTCATTTCTTTCATTAGACTAAAACTAACATTTTATTTACGAATAAATCTTCATTTGAACGGACGACCAGGAGCGGGATATTCCGAAAAGCAGGCGATAAGAGTCCGGCGTCGGTGTGAACTCCTTTAACACTGTTTAAAAATCATCTCGGGGAAATTCCTCAAGACATCGCTCGAGAAAACGCCAAGAATACATTTCTGGAAATTTCTAGGTGAAAAGTGTGTCTACTCTGAAGATGCAAAAATGTGAAATTATTTTGATTTATTTGGGATTTTTTATCACGACATAATTCCCATAGTTCCATTTGTGTTACTCCAGAGTTTTGATGACTTTATTATTATTATAAAATATGGGGAAAAATAATAATAATACAGAATGAGTTTGTCTAAACTTTTGTCTGGTAGTGTATACTGAGAGATCAACAAATAAGTTCCAGCTCTGAGAGATGCATACACACAAAATCATGGATGGGAAGAAGATCTCTCTCTGTCTCTCTCTTTCTCGGTCTCTCTCTCTCTCTCTGTCTCTCTTTATCGTCATCTGTATCACTCTCTCTCTGTCTGTCTCTCTCTCTCTCACTTTGTCTCTCTCTCTCTCTTTATTGCTGTCTGTATCACTCTCTCTCTCTGTCTGTCGCTCTCTCTCTCTCACTTTGTCTCTCTCTCTATCGCTGTCTGTATCACTCTCTCTCTCTGTCTGTCTCTCTCTTGGTCTCACTTTGTCTCTCTCTCTCTGTCTCTCGCTCTCTCTCTGTTCCACTTTGTCTCTCTCTCTCTCTCTGTCTCTCTCTCTCTGTCTGTCTCTCTCTGTCTGTCTCTCTCTCTCTCTGTCTCTCTTTCTCACTGTCTGTATCACTCTCTCTCTCTCTGTCTCTCTCTCTCTCTCTCTGTCTGTCTGTCTCTCTCTCTCTCGCTCTCTAAGAGTGTAGGAAAGACAGCACACCCTGAGGAACCCATAGACAAGGAAGAGCTTTGGGCAATTAAACACACACACACACACACACACACACACACACACATCACATCACATCACACCACATATCTCAGTCAAGACTGAAGGAGCTGTTGGCTTTTTAAAACAATCAGGCAGTTGGATGATGAATGATTGAACACATTCAGAAAGACACGTGAGAATCAGGGCAAGTTTCAGCTACAGGAAAATGAATCTAAAATGAAATAGCGCGCCACTTGTAGCTCCTCGTACCAGGTTTAAAATATATTATGTTATTATACAATACGGGTGGCATGATTATTAACTCTTACTATCAACATGTACAGTCATTCAGAGTATTAGTAGTAGCAGACTAGTCATCTTTTCCATAATCAAAGGAAAAAATGTCTCAGGACGTCACTATTTTCAGTAAAAAGCTTTTCATTTAAGAGTGTATTTCAAGCAATGCAATTAATCAAACTGAAAATCAGTTAAAGTGGTCTGGATAAAGATGTCTGATTGAAGCTCTAGATAAAACTAAATTTCCCACTATGATTTTTTGGGGTTTTTTTAACATATAATATGTATTATTATAATATATTATTATAATATTACTGTAATGCTGATCAATAAAAATGGACATGCAACGCTGCCACCATGTGGCAAAAGATCATACATTCACTGAGGAAAGAAATGTCAAGAGACAGTTCAGGGAAGATGGACATTTCATAAAAGCGGGTGATTTTTAAAATAAGATCTTTCCATGTACAATACACAAGCAGAAGAATGCAGAGTATAAATGCGTGTATTTCATAATGAACGTATTCAGTATTTCATAATGAGCGTATTCAGTATCTCATAATGAACGTATTCAGTATTTCATAATGAGCGTATTCAGTATTTCATACTGAACATATTCAGTATTTCATAATGAACTTATTCAATATTTCATAATGAGCGTATTCAGTATCTCATAATGAAGGTATTCAGTATCTCATAATGAGCGTATTCAGTATCTCATAATGAGCGTATTCAGTATCTCATAATGAGCGTATTCAGTATCTCATAATGAAGGTATTCAGTATCTCATAATGAGCGTATTCAGTATCTCATAATGAGCGTATTCAGTATCTCATAACGAGCGTATTCAGTATCTCATAACGAGCGCATTCAGTATCTCATAACGAGCGTATTCAGTATCTCATAACGAGCGTATTCAGTATCTCATAACGAGCGTATTCAGTATCTCATAACGAGCGTATTTAGTATTTCATAATGAACTTATTCAGTATTTCATAATGAGCGTATTCAGTATTTCATAATGAACAAATTCAGTATTTCATAATGAACAAATTCAGTATTTCATAATGAACAAATTCAGTATTTCATAATGAACATATTCAGTATGCTGCTGTTTTTATGAGAAATATTAAAGACATCAGGTTTACAGGATAACTGACATGATGGCTTTTAAAGGTCCCGTAGGACAGACATAAAATAAGTGTCTCATTATATTAATATATCACTTCGTATGATATCAGTGTGTATTAGAATAAGACCAGACCAGATTTTTTTTCTTCCTGCAGGTGAGAACACGTTCACCATTAATCAAACGAGATGAATAGGGACTACACTTAGTAAGTGTAAGCGCTAATGCTGTGATTAATTATATTCTAACAGGTAGAAGGTGATAAGCAAAACTTCTATGAAATATTAATCACCTCATTAAAATCAGACGGGATGGGGACAGCAATTACGCTGAGTAGAGAAATGAAGTCGGAGCTCTGTATTAAATACACTAAACCTAAGGGATTAAAGACACTGTGTCTATCAGTCACAGTGAAGGAGGCGTGGCCTCTGTGTCTATCAGTCACAGTGAAGGAGGCGTGACCTCTGTGTCTATCAGTCACAGTGAAGGAGGTGTGGCCTCTGTGTCTATCAGTCACAGTGAAGGAGGTGTGGCCTCTGTGTCTATCAGTCACAGTGAAGGAGGCGTGACCTCTGTGTCTATCAGTCACAGTGAAGGAGGTGTGGCCTCTGTGTCTATCAGTCACAGTGAAGGAGGTGTGGCTTCTTGTCTGTCAGTCACAGTAAAGCAGGCGTGGCCTCTGTGTCTATCAGTCACAGTGAAGGAGGCGTGACCTCTGTGTCTATCAGTCACAGTGAAGGAGGTGTGGCCTCTGTGTCTATCAGTCACAGTGAAGGAGGTGTGGCTTCTTGTCTGTCAGTCACAGTAAAGCAGGCGTGGCCTCTGTGTCTATCAGTCACAGTGAAGGAGGCGTGGCCTCTGCATCTGTCAGTCACAGTGAAGGAGACGTGGCCTCTGTGTCTGTCAATCACAGTAAAGCAGGCATGGCCTCTTGTCTGTCAGTCAAAGTAACGCAGGCGTGGCCTCTTGTCTTTCAGTCACGGTAAAGTAGGCATGGCCTCTGTGTCTGTCAGTCACAGTGAAGGAGGCGTGGCCTCTGTGTTTGCCAGTCACGATGAAGGAGGCGTGGCCTCTGTGTCTGTCAGTCACGGTGAAGGAGGCGTGGCCTCTGTGTCTGTCAGTCACGGTGAAGGAGGCGTGGCCTCTGTGTCTGTCAGTCACATTAAAGGAGGCGTGGATTTTGTGTCTGTCAGTCACGGTGAAGGAGGCGTGGCCTTTGCATCTACAAGTACTAGTGAAGGAGGCGTGGCCTCTGCATCTGTCAGTTATGGTGAAGGAGGCATGGCCTAAGTGTAGGTATGGAGTTTTTGTGTGTGTGTGTGGGGGGGGTACCTGTGGGGTGGTGACTCTGAAGGTGGCTGTAGTGGTGGGGGCAGCGGGTCGGGGTGAGAGGGCACTTTGGGCCTGCGCTTGAGCCAGTGCTTGCTGTGGAACCATCATCAACTGACCCAGCTCCGTCCGCACCAACACCATGCCTACAAAACACACACACACACACACACACACACACACACACACACACACACACACACAAATAAATATATTAGTCATAAAATCCACATAATAAATTTTGATCCACTCTGGCCAATCCACCAGAACCACACGCTCAGCCAAGGTCTGATATCACTCGCCACAAGATATGCAAATACTCACTGGGAAAACCACTATTTTACTGGCAGATGCTGCCTCTTGCGTTGAGAAAACATTTTTTGTCCACGGCTACTCGCCGAGCCTCTTAGGAACACACTTCAAACAGAATGGGTCATAAACCTTCGTCACTAGGAGCGTTCTCCTACGCAGCAGTGAAATTACACAGGAGCAATCTCTTTCACCTGATAATCCGTCACGAAGATGTGCTCAACCATGTCCTGTTCTTATCCTCGTAATATAACGCTTCTGTAATATCGAGGAAATAAAAGCAGATAATTATATCTTCCCGACGCACAAATCCTTGGGTCATGTCCCAAACTGCATACTACCACCACTACACCACTGGTGGCGTCATTATTTAGTCATACTTATTAAATACATGTTGTATAAATGTTGTATACAACTCTGTATAAATCTGTGTACTCGCTGATGTGAACTTAATACATGTGGTGGAAGAAGAGCGCAGCACATCCCATGTTACCAAACAGTTTGCCTAAAATAACATTAGCATACCACAAACAGCAAAAAACAAACAAAAGCAGTTTATATATGGAGAAAAGACTGTTAAGTCTAGGGCTGTAACTAACGATTATTTTCATAATCGATTAGTTGTGCGATTATTTGTCGATTAATCGGATTGGGGGTGCGTATACTTTCAGTACCATCTTTTGGTTTATTTAAAATGTAATCCAGTGTTACAAATATAAACTTCAGACTAAAACTTTACACGACTGTTTGTGCAATTATATACGACTGAAAAGAACCCAACACACACACACACACACACACACACACACACACACCACTATATATATTATTCATTTAGGACTATAGTTTAATTCAGTGCTTTTTATGCATCCATAAAAATAATGCATAAATACTTACATATAATATAAACTAATATACACACACACACACACACACATATATATATATATATAAGGTGACAAACAGTACACTGAAGAAAGTCATTGACGTTGACTCTGGATATTAGGCTAATGCTAGCGGTGTGAAATTACGTGTGTATGACGTCACGTGCCATCGACTAGGAAGCAGCTTACACTTTCCATTTGAGACGATATTACCTTTCTAAAATTCATACACTAGACCAGTGGTTTTCAAAGTGGGGGCCGCCAGGGGGGCGCCCGGGGGGTCTCAACAATTTGGTGTGAAAAATAAATAAATGTATGTTTTCTCTTTCTCACTCTCAGACAACCACGCACACACACACAATCAATTCCTAATGTAATGTAATGTAAAGATGCCAGATGTAATTATTAATAAAATACAGGGGTATATTCAGAAGTCTGTATTTTTAATGTGTTTTAAAGACATCTTGCAAAAGGGTCGGCCTCGGTCAAATGTTAATGCCATTTGGGGGGCCTTGCCCTGGAAAAGTTTGGGAACCCCTGCACTAGACGGTAGAGTACATAGTGCATAGTGTAAGTGTATAGTACATCATTTGGGACACAACTTTTGTATTTACTCTGCGATGGATGTTTTCGGGAACAGTAGTGAGGTAATGAGTAAACACACCTGTGCCTCGCAGAACGACTAATCAGTAATGAGATTTTCATCCACAATGAGATTTTCATCATCGATTATTATCGATTAGTTCTAATTAAATCCTAGACCAACTGGTTTACTGATTTACTCAGTTTCAGGAAAACCAACCATCCAGTCGTAGTACATCAACACAATCAGACATTAAGGTTCTTTGTTCTGAGCCTTGTGTTCACACTAACAAGTGACGTCTGCAGTTTTATCTTCTTTTACATTTTTTTCAGGTTTAATTACACTGTTATATATTACACAGGAGTTCCCAAACTTTTTGGGATATGGCTTGATTATGTAACATCATGGTAACATTTAAAAAGAAACAAAAAAGTTTACAGTCTTTTTTTATATAGATTTAGCAGTATTTTAAATCTGTCATTTGTTAAATTCAAAAGGAATGAATCCTAATCAATGGAGTTTTATCTTATCTGGGGCTTAAAAAATGGTAACAAAATGGTTATTTATTAAATATATCAGTAAGTGCAATGGCTCCTTAATATTATTTAATATTTATTTATTATTTTTATCCACTGTGTAAATACAAATTAATTATATTTGTATTTTTTTTTTTAGTTTTTTCCTCCATTTCTCATTATTAGGAATATGATAGAGAAAGCTCTGCCCTTTTTAATTCCCCAAACACGCTAGAACCTGCTAGAGAAGATGCCAGAGAATGCTCCGCCCCTTTTAATCCCACAACATAAATACAACGGATTATGTTTGTATTTTTTTTTAGTTTCTACTACTTTCTAATTTTTTCCCTCCATTTCTCATTATTATGAATATGATAGAGAAAGCTCCGCCCCTTTTAATCCCCCAACAAGCTAGAGCATGCTAGAGAAAGCTCTGTCCCTTTTAATCCCCAACACGCTAGAGCATGCTAGAAAATATGCTAGAGAAAGCTCCGCCCCTTTTAATCCCCCAACATGCTAGAGTATGCTAGAGAAGGTGCTAGAGAAAGCTCCGCCCCTTTTAATCCTCCAACACACTAGAGGATGCTAGAGAATATGCTAGAGAAATCTCCGCCCCTTTTTATCCCCAACATTCTAGAGAATATGATAGAGAAAGCTCCGCCCATTTTAATCCCCAACTCTCTAGAGAATATGATAGAGAAAGCTCTGCCCCTTTTAATCCCCAACACGCTAGAACATGCTAGAGAAGATGCTAGAGAAAGCTGCGGCCCCTTTTAATCCCCCCAACATAAATACAAATGAATTATGTTTGTATTTTTATTTTAGTTTCTTCTAGTTTCTACTTTTTTCCCCTCCATTTTTCATTATTAGAAATATGATAGAGAAAGCTCCGCCCCTTTTAAACCCCAACTCTCTAGAGAAGGTGCTAGAGAAAGCTCCGCCCGTTTTAATCTCCAACTCTCTAGAGAAGGTGCTAGAGAAAGCTCCGCCCATTTTAATCCCCAACTCTCTAGAGAATATGATAGAGAAAGCTCCGCCCATTTTAATCCCCAACTCTCTAGAGAATATGATAGAGAAAGCTCCGCCCATTTTAATCCCCAACTCTCTAGAGAATATGAGAGAAAGCTCCGCCCATTTTAATCCCCAACTCTCTAGAGAATATGATAGAGAAAGCTCCGCCCATTTTAATCCCCAACTCTCTAGAGAATATGATAGAGAAAGCTCCGCCCATTTTAATCCCCAACTCTCTAGAGAATATGATAGAGAAAGCTCCGCCCATTTTAATCCCCAACTCTCTAGAGAATATGATAGAGAAAGCTCCGCCCATTTTAATCCCCCCCCCAACATAAATACAAATGAATTATGCTGGTTTGGTTTTTTTTAGTTTCTACTTTTTCCCTCCATTTTTCATTATTAGGAATATGCTCGAGAAAGCTCCGCCCCTTTTAATCCCCCAACATAAACATTTATTAAGTATTAAGATTTCTTATATTGTGTATTTATACAGTTCTGTGTACGAACACATGATCCTCCTACAACTTTCTAACACTTATTTGTCATCAGTTGCTGAAAACTTGTTGCACGCGTATCACTCAGATTAAACTCTGCCTCAAACAGATAAAGGCATCTAACAAATAAATAAATGATGGCTGTACGGCACTGATGGTATTTTTTTCCTTTTGGTATACATTAACAATATCAGAGATGTGAATATCTGTCAGTATTTGACACCGTGCCAACACTTTGTACGTGAGTTGACTCTGCACATGAGGTCACGTGTATTAGTTCGTTTATTTATCTTCAGTATGCGCTTTAACCTGGTCAGGGTGATGGTGGATGTGGAGCTTCCTGGATGGGAAGAAACCCGGAGGAAACCCACATAGACACAGCAAGGACATGCACAAACACGCCCCACACACACACACACACACATTGTATTGTATATATTGATGGACTGGTACTGAATCAGAGCCTCAGGCTCTCGGTGTTGTATTGGAGTATCACTAGAATAAACAAAGCTCACACAGAGTCATTCTCACCTGCCGGGATGGTAAATCCTGGAGGAAGCTGGATGGTCGCCTGCTGTTGTGGCGGTCTGACGATCAGCTGCGGAGCCGTGATCCTCTGCGCTGGAGCTGCAGGTCGAGGCTGAGGTTGGAGCTGAGGCTGAGCTTGGGACTGGGTTTGAGGTTGGGATTGTGTTTGAGGTTGAAGTGTGGATTGATGCTGCATCTGGGATTGCGTTTGAGGCTGGAGTTGGGATGGAGATTGAAGCGGAGGTTGAGGTTGGGATCGGGGTTGGGATTGAGGCTGGGACTGAGGTTGGGATATGGTTTGAGGTTGAGATTGGGTTATGGGTTGGGTTACGGGCTGAATTTGGGTTTGAGCTTGGGTTTGAGTTTGAGGTTGGGACTGAGTTTGGGTTTGAGGTTGTGACCGAGTTTGGGTTTGTGTTTGAGGTTGCGACTGAGTTTGGGTTTGGGACTGAGTTTGGGTTTGAGGTTGGGACTGAGTTTGGGTTTGAGGTTGGGACTGAGTTTGGGTTTGAGGTTGGGACTGAGTTTGGGTTTGGGACTGAGTTTGGGTTTGAGGTTGGGACTGAGGCTGGGTTTGAGGTTGGGACTGAGGTTGGGACTGAGGCTGAGTCGTCACTGCAATGCACACAGCACTCGGGACCGAGTTCACACTCCCAGGCTGAACCTGCTGCACATCTGCTTTGGTCTGGTCCTCCCCACTCTGTGCGCTCTCTGCGTTCTTGCCGTGGTTCACGCGCCCCTGCTGGATGAGCGCCGACACACTCGTGCCGTTCCTGCCCTGAGCGATGCTCGCCACGATGTGACTCGGGAGTCGGTGCAGCGCGATCTTGGGAGTCCCTTTATCGAGCGCAACGGACCTGCTCGCGCTGGACACGGTGTACGTGGAGGAGTTGGCGCGCGCCATCGCCATGGAAACCGCGGCCCCAGCGCTGGATGGCGAGTTGCTGCTGATGACGGAGGAGGTCGCAGCGCCGTTCACGCTCCGCGACGCAGCGCTGCCCCGCGCGCCGCCGCGCTTCTTCCGCGTACCGTAATGCCGCGGCGTCTCCACGGTGCCCGAGGCTGTTGCTCTGCGGCCGGCGGCGCTAATGCTAACCGCGGGAGAAGTTGCTCCATCCTGCGCGCACACGCCGCTAATCTTAGCCGAAGATGATGGTGAGGAGGAGGAGGATGGGGATGTGGATGTGGATGAGGAGGAGTGTGGACGCGAAACGCTCGTACTCGCCTTCACGCAGCTCTCCGGAGAAGCCGCTCTGCCCGCTGGGGTGATCTCGGCGGGATCCGAGCCTCGCTCCGTCCCGGCTTTATGTTGTTGTTGATGATGAGGATGATGTTGTTGTTGTTGCTGCTCGGATGGAGTATTAGCCCGAGAACTTAACGCTTTCCCTATGTGCTGCTTGGCGCCGCCGGCCTTGTTTCCGCTCCGGCCGACGAGCTGCGACTCCAGCGAGCCCACCAGGTCGCTCACCGCCTTCTCGTCCACCTCGGAGAACAGCATATCTTCCAGAGGGTCGGAGGCGCCCGCCATCTTTGAGGGGAGCCTTGTCTAAATTGAACGGGGGGCGGGGCGTCAGAGGCGCAGTGCGCATGCGTGTTGCTATGCATTGTGGGAATGCGCTGTGACGTCAAATCGGGTTTCATTTTGCCAACTCTGTACCTTCGTACTTCTGATGCTGTTAAATAAAATATAACATTTCAGATACCTAAGCAGCACAATATTTGCGTTATAAATGCTTTATGAATGTGTATTAATTGTTTTTAGTCCTTTTAGCTTCACATTTTCACAGAGTTTCACATTTAGCCAGGTTTCACATCATACAATTTGCTTTAACTGCTCCTTTTCGTGTTAAAATTAGTCGTTCTGTTCAGCAAAAATGACACTGAACAAAATATTTCTGTTTTTGACCTGCATACAAATGTGTAATAAAGCTTATTCTCTTCTTAACGTCCCGGAGCACTTTGTTCTGATTTATACTCAGTTCAGTATATTCTAATGTATTCTGAATTATTAGGGGTCCAAACATCGAACAGACTGGAACTATTGTTTTTGCTAGGATTTTATTATTATTATTATTATTATTATTATTATTATTATTATTATTATTATTATTATCTGTCCATCCATCCATCTTCTATACCGCTTATCCTACAGGGTCACGGGGAACCTGGAGCCTATCCCAGGGAGCATCGGGCACAAGGCGGGGTACACCCTGGACAGGGTTCCAATCCATCGCAGGGCACAATCACATACACACTCACACACCCATTCATACACTACGGACACTTTGGACATGCCAATCAGCCTACCATGCATGTCTTTGGACTGGGGGAGGAAACCGTACCCGGAGTACCCGGAGGAAACCCCCGAAGCACAGGGAGAACATGCAAACTCCACACACACAGGGCCGCAGCAGGAATTGAACCCCCAACCCTGGAGGTGTGAGGCGAACGTGCAAACCACGAAGCCACCGATTATTTTTATTATTACTATTATTAATAATAATAATAATAATAATAATAATAATAATAATAACAATACTGTTGTTGTTGTTGCTAGTGTTATTATATATCTGTCCTGAAACAAATTGTGCAAACTAAACTGTCGAACAGATGTAAACCATAGCCAGTGGGTAGTACTCCTTCCCGCTACTCAAGCAAGAAAGATGGACCAGATCAGCCTGATGGTGGCGCTATAGTGCAGTGTTTTACATTTTAGCACATATCTTGTAAACCGTGAATTGTTCTATGAAAAATAATGGATTCTTAATGAGGACTGGGTTACTTAAAACACAACCAGTAAGCTTTCAGCAGGCATTTCACATGGTTAGCATTGGGCTACTGTGACAAATCTTGAACAGTACTTCATCTACATTTTTTTTAGCATTCTATTTTACTTTGCAAGGACAGGACACTTGGACAGCTATCTGAGAAGAGTGCTTTGGCCCTGCAGTGTCTTCTACCTCACACATACCTTTTTTTTTTTTTTACCAAGTTCTGATCTCATTTTAGTCTATTAATATTTTAATATTTGTTTATCTGGCTATCTATCTATCTCTGTCTGTCTATCATGTCTTTTACTTTAAAGCAGTGGTTCATTCTCTAATTTCTCAGTTTTATAACTGCAATGATCCAAAATACATTCAAAGGATATGAAAGAGGTTGGGCACAGTTGTATATATATATATATATATATATATATATATATATATATATATATATATATATATATATATATATATATATATATATATATATATATATATATATATATAAGTAAATAAAACATTTTCCACTACCAATATTTTAGCATACACTGTTTGACCATTTTTTTTTATTATTTGTGATTAAATAACGTATGTGAAATCTAACACACTACATGTCTGTTGCTATAATTTCATGTCTTTGTCTTGTTTGTTCTGTCCTATTGAACATTTCCATTAAGTCTATATTAGGAGACAGATGCACCTTCACAGCTCAGTAGTGCTTTTGGCAACATTAAAAAAATAAATATATAAATAAAAAAATAAAAAATCCCAAAAAAGACTTCAAACCACTTTAAGAAGTCATTTCATGCTTTGATTCACACTTGAATTAGTTCTAGGACACAAAAACAATGTAGAGGAAGGTTAAGAACAGCACATCCTTTTGTGGCATTGAGCACGTCACTTAGTAGTCTTCTAGCACTTCATTACATATGAATTGTCATCAAAATCAATACGCAATTAAGAGCCCCTAAGGGAAATTGTTTCTCTGACGGGATAATGCAGAGTCATATTATATATTACAGCTCTCTTCTCTTCTCTTTGTAGCTTTTCTGTTTTCAGTTCAGGACTACATGCACATTTATATTTATCATGTAGCAAATGCTATTATCTAAAGCGACTTACAAAAGGTGCAAATCTACTAAATCTGCCAGCATTCATAACCAGAATGACAAAAGTGCTGGAACGGTACCATAAAGACAATTTATGCACAAAAGTGCATACTCAGTACAAATGGTATTAAACAACTGAAAGACAATCTCAACCCTAAGTGCATGTATAATAAGAGAGCAGACTAACATTGCCTCATGATAGAGAACTGAGAATTATAATGCCTACATATAGTAGATATTTTAATATAAGAATGATAAGCAAATGTGCGGCAGCTGAAAATGTAATGGGCACTAGCATCAAAATAATCAAATATTTATTTCTGTAATACATACATTTTCAAGCATTTCAATAAACTTTCTTGCGTTTTTGCGAGTACATTAAAATATTAATAAAAAAAAAACTTTATTATTAAGAAAAAAAATGATAGCTCACATGTTGTATTTCCTCTTCCTCTTCTCATCTGAATTATTCTTTAATAACTTGTTGTTTTTTTTTTGTTTTTTTTTTCTCAAGCTCCTGTTACTGTCTGTGTGGAATTTCACATGTGCACATAAAGTTTCCTCAGGGTTTTCTGGTTTTCTTCTACCTTAAAAAAAAGCATAAAGAGTTACTGAGGATGAATGAATAAACATTAAAGATAGTCTCATAGACAATTATAAAACCGATATACCTTATAGTAGCGATTGTAATGCAAGCATGATAAACAAGTATGATGTAACTGAAAATGTAATGCAAAGTTATTTACATTAATGATCCAAAAAATGTATAATATAACCTTTGCTTTGTAATGTATTGTTTGTAATGTAATTGCATTCTGTTACTTTTGCTGTCTTGTGGATTGCTGTCTTAGTGACAGGAGACACACGCACTTCATTTTTATGGGACTTGTTTGAGTAAATATCGCAAAAATACAACTTTATTTGACTTTTTTCACTAAGAAACTTTCATATAGTCGTAATTTGAACGTAATAATGATAAGCAAGTGTGGTGCAGCTAAACCTGTAACGTAAATTAATATCATTTAATAATGCAAATGATAGTTTAATAACTATTAAACAATATAAATATAGTCTTACTGTTGATTTTTTTGTTTGTTTGTTTGTTTGTTGAAAATCTCTTTCCAGATTTAGTCCCCTTCTTTGCTGTTATAATAACCTCCAGTTTTCTGTTCTGGGAAGGCTTTCCACTAGATTTTCAAGCGTAGCTGTGGGGATTTGTGTTCATTCAGCCACAAGAGGATTGGTGATGTCCGGCACTTATGTTAAGTGAGGAGGTCTGCCAAAGGTGTTCAGTGGGGTTGAGGTCACTCGAGTTCTTCCACTCCAACCTTGACACACCATGTCTTTATGGAGCTCGCTTTGTGCACAGGGGCATTGTCGTGCTGGAACAGGTTTGGGCCTCTTAGTTCCAGTCAGGGGTGTTTCTAGAGTTTGATCACTACTGAGGCACAGGCCCCCCAAGACTTTTACAAAAGTACTTAAAAAATTCTAGGGGGTCTGGAGGCATTAAACCTAAATACCAGACGATATACTGGAAGAGGCCACTGAAATTGTGAAATTAGCTTCTGAAACAGGGATGGGAAACTCCGCTCCTGAAAGCCACTGTCCTGCTGCGTTTATCTCCATCCCAAATCAAACACACCTGAAAAATCTAACCTTCAGGATTACTTGAAAATTACAGGCAGGTGTGTTTAATTGGCATTTTTGTGAGTAAACTAACGAACTAGCCTCCTAAATGAACAAATCACACATTGTGTACATAATTACCTACATCACTCTCTCATCTCCTCTCCACTAATAGCTGGTGTGTGGTGGGCGTTCTGGTGCACTATGGCTGCCGTCACATCATCCAGGTGGATGCTACACACTAGTGGTGGTTGAGGAGATTTCCCCATCCCATACTATGTAAAAGCACTTTGAGTGTCTGGAAAAGCGCTTTATAAATGTAAATGTAACTCAAATGAAAAAGTGTGTTGTGATAAAGCTATGATTCCCAACAGTGGCAGCTTGGCAGTGCTGGGATTTGAGCACACAACTGTCTGATCAGAAGTCCAACCTCTTAACCGCTGAGCTACCACTTCCCTTCAATCAGCCTTCATGTTTTAAATCATTCAAATTATGTAAACAATAATGTTCAGTGAACAGGAAAGACTATTTTCAGACGTATCTACGGTAATCTACCTCAACAGGCAATGATTTATCAGGAAAATTTTACTGGGGCTCGTTCCCCAATAACAAGGGTCTAGCGATGCCCGTGTTCCTGTAAAACATACTGTAAAACTGTGTGCTTCCAACTTTGTGGGAAGAAACACATAATGGTTTTGGATGGTCAGGTGTCCACATACTTTTGGCCATAACGTGTATACAGTACTGTATTTAGCCTACTGCACAGTGTATGTACTGTACAGTGACGACTTCTCGGGTTTCCTCAGAAATCTCGCGTTCTATCGCGAGATTTAGAAAGAGCGGCCTCCTCTTGTATCCCAGCATGCTTTGCAGTCGATGCGGAGGAAAATGAAATCGGCCATGTCGTGGTAGTCAGCAGTAACTTTTTTTCAGGGAACCGCGCTGACAACAGGAAGAAGGTTATAGCGAGTATTTTCGAGGAGAGGACACACGCAGGGAGTTTGTGCACCCAAACGAGGTGTTCTGAGACAGAAATTAACGTGAAAGAGGAGCTGAAAGGCGGTAAAGAGGACGCCATGAGTGGCGGGACGCCTTATATCGGCAGCAAAATCAGCCTGATCTCCAAGGCCCAGATCCGCTATGAGGGGATATTATACACCATCGACACCGAAAACTCCACCGTCGCGCTCGCTAAAGGTGATTTATATCGCGCTTCTGTGGAACCCTGTGCAGCTGCTTCACTCCGGCTCTGACTGCTTTTTATTAGCTGGCTTCGGTTGTTAGCTCTATACGCAAAATCAAAGGATTAGCCGTTAGCTAAGTGGTTTATAAACTAGCCAGATCGTTCAAATGTTTATATATAATATTTATATATAGATATATCTAAAGTTTATACAAAATAACACAAAATCATAAAAGTTCTATACTTATATATCAAATTATAAATAACTCCGTTACGAATTTAAAGGGCGATTAAGGGCCGCATACCGAATAGCTACGCACTCCGTGTATAGGTGCACTATATTGCGTATGGAATAATGGCTCGTGCACCCTATGTAGTGCACTAAAGATTCTATAGGAGGTTTGTGGGATACAGCCAACCAGTCTAGCATCTGGCTAAATAAGCTAGTTAAATGTATAATTCCAGTTCGCAGGTAGTGTTTAAGGTTTTTTCATGTTTTTCGTAAAATGTCTTATTTTATGATTTTTTTATATAAAAATATTCTATTTTGTGTACCCAATGTGGCTTGCTAACGTGTAGAAAGAGAGCTAGTTAGCTAGGTTTTACCTTACACTTTATGACTCGGTCGGTTTTATTTGTTTATAGGTGTATATAATTTATTCCGTTAATGTTATTTATTTTTATTTTTTTAAAGAGTTTTTTTGTGTGTGTGGTATAGTTAACAGCCTGCTCTTAGCCTGTGCATTAGCAACGTTTCTTTGTTTACTTCAGCTCAGACGCGTTAAGTACACACACCGAAGTGGTTCTCGTTCTCTCTCTAAACTTAAAATGAGCTGTGACACACACAGACACAGTTCTACGACGCTGTTTGGTGCCAGTGTTACCGAATCTTTTCAGGGGAAAGGGTCTACTGCAAAAAAACAAGGCACCGAGAGACGCTTCTGGCTGACGTCACACAGATGAATTTGCATATTCATCGAATCGACACCTTCATTTGCATATCCAAGGAAACTTTTCAAAAATGGTGTTTTTGTCAGAACAGAAAGCACAAGTAAGGAATCAAACATACTGCAAGAAAATAACCTGTGTTGGTGCGGTGCGAAGTTGATTTATTTTCTAACCCTAACGGCACGTCCCAAAAGGTTTTTATTCCTCTCACACTAGAGCAGTTTATTAAAGCAAGATGTGTACTTAATATTTTTTTTTAAATCCATTTAATGTTTGGAACACCACTTCCTGCTAACACTTGCGTTACAGCTGCTATAAGAGGCTGGTCGTTCCCTCATCAGTCTCTCTCTCTCTCTCTCTCTCTCTCTCTCTCTCTCTCTCTCTCTCTCTCTCTCAAAAGACTAAATACCTTACTGAGAACCCGGAAAGTGCAAACTCTGTCCCGAACACGAAACTTTCAGGTTTAGATTATGTAAAATCATCCACCGTATGACTAGCTGTTGCTACAGAAACAATATCCGAGATAACTTTACGTTTTTACAAAATACTATAATTATCAAGAGGAGCTGTTGATTTTGGGAAATGGACATAATTATTTTACTCTCGTAGTTTTTTTTTTGTTATTAGTTAATTTTGTAAACATTGGTGTACCTCTCTTAAATCTCCCTCTTCTAGCCGTCTGTGTGCTCTGAAAGCGAAGAACAGATTTAAACATTACAGACGCTTTCATTGTGTCAATAAATTCACACAAATGAGGCTTATTAAAACGCAACGTGTGCTCAATGTCCTTAATAGGTTTAAAATGTCTTTGTGAATGTCATTCATAAGAGGCAACTACACTATATGGCCAAATGTTTATGGACACCTTTGTACTGTTGGATGTCTACAGTAGAAATTGTACTGTAGGATGTCTTTGTGCTGCAGCATTACAATTTCCTGGAGTGTCCTGCACAGAGCCCTGACCTCAACCCCACTGAAGACCTTTGGGGTGAACTGGAGCCTCCTCACCCAGTGCTTGATCTCAGTAGTGCTCTTGTGTCTGAAGGAACACACATCCCCACAGCCCCGCTCCAAAATCCAGTGGAAAGCCTCTCTTCCCAGAAGGCAGGAGCGGAGGTTATTATAACAGCGACGAGGGAATAAATGTTGAACGGGATGTTCAACCATCACATATGGGTGTAATGGCCATGTAGTGAAGATAGATCCTTATAGAAACCGACTATATTTGATCTTGGAGAATAATGTGTGACAGTGCTCAAAAATGTACTCTTCAAATAGTCTCAGAATTGCAGTGATGTTTGTCATCAGTCGTGCGTTACATTGCAGATCTCAGTTCCGATCACGGTGTTGATCTTTTTGGGGTTTTTTTCCGAACAGTGAAGTCTTTCGGCACCGAAGACCGTCCTACAGACAGACCAGTGGCTCCGCGGGATGATGTCTTCGAATACATCATCTTTAGAGGAAGTGACATCAAAGATCTGACCGTTTGCGAGCCACCGAAGCCCAACTGCTCTCTGCCCCAAGACCCGGCCATCGTACAGGTAACCGTGTCACGTGTATGCATTTTATTTCAGTAAACGTGCACTGTTACATATTATAAAATTGCTTGCGGTACAGCCAGACATCCTCCAGTATTTTTATTTATATATTTATTTATTTATCGTTGCTTTTTGGCTTTAAATATCCTTCTCTGAACAACAGGATGGGAATTTAGTCTTTGCTTCACAGGAGAAATGATCAAACCTTGCATATTCCCAGAATTTGTGTTCTCGACGTAAACCATTATAACCTTGATGGTCCAGGTCGAGTTTCTGTAGACACTCCCTTTTTCTATTCGCTAATGCACGAAGCCTACGTAATGCGCGCTATGTTTTCACATGATAGAACGCTACAAGGCACCGTCCCTATTACTGATGCACACTTCCACTGAGTTACCATGGAGTCGTATTCTTCTTTCCGCCCCTTCTGCTCTCTGAACCTGCCTGACCCATCCTGAGCCCCTATTGGATCTGGAGTTCTCATCACTTGGAAATAACTCGCTGATGCTGAGGTCAGCCCCATGTGGACAGGATAAAGATATGTGAGATTACTGAGGATGGCACCACTTAAAAAACAACAACAACATAAAGATGGCTTTGGACGGCGTTTGACGTGAACAGTTTTCTCCAATGGTTTAGGACTACACAGTGCCACGCACTCGAGTCTCCATCAGTCAACAGTTGATAACTTCAAGGAAGTCTTTTGAAAACTATAAGGGATTTCCTTGTGGTGTGTTTTGAGTTACAAATGGGGGATTATTATTTTATTTGCACTATTTGTTGATCTATTTGTTGATCGTTGCACCCAGATGAGGATGGGTTCCTCTCGAGGTTTCTTTCTTCCTCATATCGTCTCAGTGAGGGTTCTTTTCCCCCATCACCACCGTCACCTCTGGTTTGCTCGTTATGGCTAAATGCACACTACCAGTCAAAAGCTCAGACACGCTCATTCTTTTTTTTTAAATTTTTTACCCACGTTTTAGAATAATTATGTAATAATGAAGTAATCAAAACTCTGCAGTAACACAGACGCAACTATGAAGAAGTTATTTTGATTATTTTATAAACATTTAATCATACACCTTCAGATCAAAAGGTTTTTAAGATCATGAGAAACGTTTCAGTCGAGTGTCCACAAACTTTTGACCAGCAGTGTATATATCTGGAACTGAGATTTCTGTAAAGTCGCTTTATGACGATGTCCGTCGTTAAAAGCCGTATACGCGCTTCTCTAACGGTTTAATCGTTAAAAGGTACCTGCTGTTACAGTTCTCTCGTGTTGGGTTTTTATCCGATCCTTTTCTGAGAGGGGAAATGTTCGGAATCGAGAGTACTGGTTATGTAATGGAGACTAGTCAGAGAAAATCCAATCGTTAAAAAGTTAATCAGGATAACAATTTCATATCTATTCTCGCTAAATGTGTAGTTTAATTATCTTCTCATTTTTTTTTCTTCTCCTGCAGTCATCTCTAGTCTCCGCTCCGGCGCCGTCCTTCCAGCCCGTGGGTTCTTACGCGTCCTTCAGCCGACCCCCTGCGCGCGCCTACAGCCAGTTCTCGGCTCCCCCCGTGCCCCAGCCCATTGGCGCTCCTGTCACTGCAGGCGAGTTTCACTGCTGATCCTCAGATTAAACTGCTTTCATTACATCAGCGAGTGAGGCGGAGTTAGTTCCAGGTGGAGCTGTAGACACTATTTAAAGAAATTAGATATAGTTTGCTTGAAAAGGGACTAGTCTTCAGTGTGTGTGTGTGCGCGCATATGTATGTATGTATAAATGTGTGTATGTATGTGCCGCCTTTCCACCGCAGGAACTTTCCCCAGGAACTTGGGACTTTTTGAGGTACTCTGCATGTACTCTCCACCGCATGGACCAGGGTCTAAATTAGGTTCTGGGTAAAATATTACCCCTACTCGGGCGGTGGTACTTTTTTCAAAAGCCAGGAACTTTGGGGGTGGGACTTGAGCGCTGAACATGCTGATTGGTTGAACGCACGGAGCATTTTTTAATTTTTTTTCTCCCACCGTCTTTAAAAGTCTGTTGCGGCGCATACAGTAACAGTTGTTTATTGTGTTTCGAATCAACACAATGGAGTTTGTTTAAAAAAAAAAAAAAATACACCCATGGACCGACGATGAGGTTCAGGCCTTAAGTATTTATGCCGAGGATGAAAGACAGCGGGAACTGGAAACGCCGACCCGCGATGATAAAGTATACGTAAAGATATCCCGCGAGCCTGGCGTTGTTCACGCAGGAAAACAGGGCAGAGAGAAGCTCGTGTGTGCGCGCGTTCGTCTCCGTCATCTCAGTAATAGCTGATCAAATCCGTTTGCTTTCTTTAAGTGTAGAATTACGAGCATTCTGCATTCGCTTTACTGCCACTGCTCGTCTATTTTCCAGCGGTTTCTCAATTACCTCTTTAGTTAAGCAATACATCACGATCAACAGCAGCACAGCGTGCATCTCCTCCATGCTTGTTGTTGTTGCAGTGTTATCAGATTTCGGAAGCTAGACGCTCTGTTTTTAAAACACAATCCTTTATCTAAACATTAAAGTTCCTGGGATTAATTGTTCCGGGTAA
>NC_071284.1:31381046-31466046 GCF_001660625.3 Ictalurus punctatus
GAACTCTGACCTCTGTAATGAGTTACTGCCCCTTCGGGAAGACTAATAAAGCTGTCTTACAGCAGCGAAAACCCAGAATACTTTTTATTCCGAGCTGATCTGACGTCTGTAGTGTTTGTTGTCTGAGACGCCACGTGGAGCTCGGGATGACCCGGGGACTCTGGAGACATGAGGCGGCAAGGCTATGTTACCGTGACGACCAAAATATTACATTTTATTTGATTAAATATTACAAATAGAACCCTCAATATTGTTCATGTCTCATTTTAATAGTGGCTATTAAAAAAATTAAATAACTCAAGCTGTCGTCATGGCGATGTAGTGACACCATCCGTCGTCCCCTGACATTAATGGATTCGGATTAGCAGACCCCGTCTCAAACAAACAAACACACTAAAATCGGTGTAAACAATGCGTTTTACTCCATTTCCTTTATACTATATATAAAAGAGAGAGAGGGAGAGAGAGAGAGGGTGAAAGGGCGAGAGAGAGAAAGTATATGTATATATATATAAATAAAGAAACGTATATAAAGGCGTGCTGGAACAGAACTGATTTTGAAGAACCATCTCCTGAGATACTGATCTGGAACCAGTACTGACATATTGTTTGTGGAAAACGTGGAGTGTGTGTGTGTGTGTGTGTGTGTGTGTGTGTCCATCCACTTACTCCTGGAGAACTCATCCTGCGCTGCTACTGTTCCCTCCATAAGCTTTGGCTTGATCAATCGAGTACACAGACCATCAGCATCTTTGGTGTAATGCTGAGTGCACAAACACACACACACAAACAAGAGGTAAGATTATTTGTATAAACAGACTTATTTCCCTAACAAACTAGGCTGCACAGTGTGTGAGAGAGCGAGCGAGAGAGAGACACAAAGAACGAGAGAGAGAGAGAGAGAGAGAGAGACACACACACACACAAACAAGAGGTAAGATTATTTGTATAAACAGACTTATTTCCCTAACAAACTAACTAGGCTGCACAGTGTGTGAGAGAGCGAGCGGGCGAGAGACACAGAGAGAGTGTGAGAGAGACAGAGAGAGAGAGAGAGAGAGACAAAGAGAGAGCAAGCGAGAGACAGTGAGTGAGAGAGAGAGAGAATGAGACACACACACACACACACACACACACACACACACACACACACACACACACACACACACACACACACACACACAGAGA
This sequence comes from Ictalurus punctatus, assembly GCF_001660625.3. Taxonomy (NCBI): domain Eukaryota; kingdom Metazoa; phylum Chordata; class Actinopteri; order Siluriformes; family Ictaluridae; genus Ictalurus; species Ictalurus punctatus. The sequence continues at coordinate 31,382,235 of NC_071284.1, forward strand.
GAGAGATCTCAGGTCTCTGTTAAAACTAATTCGGCTCAAAGCCCGACACAGTCAGAATAAGGCAGAAACGCAGGGCATTTCCTGTTTGACATTTATAAAAAAAGTAAAAAATAAAAAAGTAGTTTCACTCTGCCAGCAGATGTCAGTAGAGGAAAGGATCTGTGCGGGACACACATACGTGCTTTCACACGCCAGCAACATTCCAGCTATGTTACTTCAGGCAATAATGACAAGAAGAGTTAGAAACTGTGTGAGTATACACATCATGTACAGAACTGTCAATGTACAACTAGAAAAAGACTGAATTAACATCCAGACTCACTCTCACACACACACACACACACACACACACACTCACACACACACACAGAGCTGCTCATGCTGAACTGTTCACTGTGACAGTGATTAGAGAGTCATATGCAGCCTGATGCAACAGGCACGGAACAGGGCGGAGGAGAGGAACGACAAAAAGAAAAAACAAAAAGAGGAATGTGTGGAATCCTGGAGCAGGCCAAAATACATAAAGGGCACCTAAAACATGCAAACACACACACACACACACACACACACACACACACACACACAGTGTCATGGGAGATGAGCAGACCGGGTGACTCTCTGAGAAAGTATCAGCAATGAAAGGAACTGGCTTAAGTGCACAAAACACTGCTTATTAAACCGATTCGGTCTGTCCTCTTAAACCACACACACACACACACACACACACACACACACACACACACACGTCAAACCCTTTTTATAAATGTTTATAATATTTACTGCTAACGTTAGCCAGCTAGATAACCAATTGTTACGTTAGCCAGCTAGATAACTAACTGCTAACGTTAGCCAGCTATATGTTATGAGCTAACCTGACAGGATTTCTGAGAGGATTTCTAAAACCCCATGCTATTCACGAACGTTCATAATATTTCCCACCAACACTACCCAGCTAGGTAGCTAGCATCACCCAAGTGTTAATGTTAGCAAGCTAGCAGACATGAGCTAACCTGACAGGATTTCTGAAAGGATTTTTAAAGTCATACCCTCTTCACGAATGCGAGGGGCAGCATGAATTTTTGTGTTATTTATTGCCAACGTTTAGCCAGCCAGCTAATACGGCTTACCCGCTATCATTACCCATCTAGCAAAGCGCTAACCTGACAGGATTTCTGAGGATTTTCAGTCATAACCTATTGATTTATGTTCAGAATATTTACTGCTAGTCAGCTATTTGGGAAAAATAAAATAAAATGACTGCTAACGCAGGCCAGATGGCTGAGCTAACTTCGACAGGACATTTGAGAGAAACGTGTTCGAGTGCATCACTAGACTACGCCTCAGAAATGTTTGCGGTCGCTGAGTGTATGTATAAGCCATCATCTCAAAAACAAATCAGCAGACATTCCCACACACACTGCATCTAAAATGACTCAGAGCCATCTCCGTGACCACTGCTGAGACGACAAACTCAACCCGAGACGTCGTGCTGTGTTCACACTGATCCTCAGAATATTGGTCTAGTCAGTTCCTGTACTGAAATATACGTTAGTGGGTTCCACACCTCCACCAGCTGCATGAGATTCTCAAAGAACTCCTCCTCATCGATGGAGAGCTTGCCGTTGTGGTAGATGATGCGGTAGTGCTCCACTTTGCCCTCGCAGCTCACACACAGTGTGTAGTCACCGGGGTAATTGGTGCTCTCGCGCACCAGGAACAGCCCCGTCTCCGGAGGGTAGAGCAACCGCTCGGCCTGCTCCCGTGTAATCTTACCGTGGAACCATCTGTTGGGGGGAGGGTAACGGTGAGAACAAATTTCAGTTAAACTGTCACAAATATATCATAACGGTCTTTACAGGGAATCAATCAATACAGATGTTACATACAATGTTAAATACACCGAGGCGACACAATTAGGGTCTTTTTTCCTACATTCTACACAAACTTAAATGCCTACTCCAAGCTAATCTCTATTCACAGCGCCTGTAGAGTTTTAATCAAGAGCAAAGCAAAAATATCGATACTGATATTTTCACATCCGAGGAGAAGGATCCGCAGTCATCATACGGTACGAGAGCGGCCTCTAGAGGCGAAATAAATACCATCACTGACTAATTTTGTTGTGTTATTTGAAGTGTTTTTTTTTTTTATTTTTATTCTTTGTTATCTGGAGTGTCAGTTTGTAATTTTGTTATTTACTTGAATATTTATTAACAGTTAATATATTATAATATTCCTTTCATTTGAAAAAGTACAGGACATTTTCATGGTACAGTTCATGGTACAACGGTGTTCGTTTTTGTAATAAAGTTCCGCAATATTTTACTTTCAGTGTTTTTAATTTCAGTATCGATGTTAAAAACTAATCGGTTGATAAATCGGTCAATCGGCAGGTACCGTCCGACTTCGTTATCGTCATGGGTAAAATCCACCATCGGTGGACCTCTAGTATGTTGCCAAGCTACGTTTGTTGACACAAAATTATGGCAACCTGGATATAGTTCGTGATCAATGATGACAATAAAAGCAAAGTAAAATGTGCTCTGTGAAAATATCAAGAGGAGGAATTACATCTTCCTGCAATACAATTAACCTGATAAAACATCTTATGTCATAACAGTACATTTGAGAGAGAGAGAGAGAGAGAGAGAGAGAGAGATATGCAGTGCATGAGGAAGCGGTCAGTCTCTTCAACAATACAACATCCCTTTCCGTCGTCACCGCACCTAATCAGCAATAAATCACTGTAGATGATCCCGTACAGAAAAGATCAACAGCAAACAGGTTTAAGGGGAAGTGTCAAATAAAATGCAGCATAATTGGCAAGAAGGTGGCCGTCATGAAGAAATGGAAATATTTGAGAATTCTGGATTAAAAAGAAGAAAAAGCAACGAGATTAATGAAGATGAAGCAGACCGTCGGCTTTAGTAGACGGGTTTCAGGTCTGTCTGAAAGCTAACGCCCCAAAACAACAGGAAGTACTGAAATACTGTGTACGTTAATCTAATAACGCAAACACACACACACACACACACACACACACACACACACACGGGAACATCAGTGGAAATATTATTTGCAGCAAAGCCTAGATTAGAGGCCTGTTCCTGATTCCCCAGAGTCGTACACGACATATTTGTGTTCTCATTTATATACTGCTCCGAGTCTAATGAGAGAGAGAGAGAGAGAGAGAGAGAGAGAGAGAGAACGCGAGCAAGGGAGAGAGAGGGAGATATAGACAGAGAAAGAGAGAGACAGGAAGAGAGACTCGGAGAGAGATGCAGTGTCAGACAGACAGACATGGAAAGAGCGAGAGAGAGAAACTGAAATAGAGAGAGAGGCAGAAAACAGATAAAGGGAGAGATACTGTAGAGGGAACGAGAGAAGAAGAGTGATACAAAGACAGATGGACAGATTTGGAGAGAGAGAGAGAGAGAGAGAGTGCAAGATAGAGACAAGAGATAGATACATGGAGGGAGAGAGAGAGAGCAAAAGAGAGAAAGAGATATAGACAGAGGGGGAAGAGAGAGATACATGGAGAGAGAGAGAGAGAGAGAGTGAGAGAGAGAGCAAAAGAGAGAAAGAGATATAGACAGAGGGGGAAGAGAGAGATATGTGGAGAGAGAGAGAGAGAGAGAGAGAGAGAGAGAGAGAGACAGCAAAAGAGAGAAAGAGATATAGACAGAGGGAGAAGAGAGAGATACGTGGAGAGAGAGAGAGAGAGAGAGAGAGAGAGAGAGAGCAAAAGAGAGAAAGAGATATAGACAGAGGGAGAAGAGAGAGATACGTGGAGAGAGAGAGAGAGAGAGAGAGAGAGAGAGAGAGAGAGAGAGCAAAAGAGAGAAAGAGATATAGACAGAGGGAGAAGAGAGAGATACGTGGAGAGAGAGAGAGAGAGAGAGAGAGAGAGAGAGCAAAAGAGAGAGAGATATAGACAGAGGGAGAAGAGAGAGAGAGAGAGAGAGAGAGAGAGAGTAAAAGAGAGAAAGAGATATAGACAGAGGGAGAAGAGAGAGAGAGAGAGAGAGAGAGAGAGAGAGTAAAAGAGAGAAAGAGATATAGACAGAGGGAGAAGAGAGAGATACGTGGAGAGAGAGACAGCAAAAGAGAGAAAGAGATATAGACAGAGGGACAAGAGAGAGATACATGGAGAGAAAGAAATAGGTTAGAGAGTGAAACAGATGTATACAGAGCGACAGAGAGAATCGACAGAAAGAGGGAGAGATAAATTGAAAGCAATACAGAGAGAGAGACAGAGACACAGACAGACAGGGAGAGAAAGATAAAAAGAAACAGACAGACTGACAGACAGACAAAGAAACACACACACAGCAACAGACAGAGACAGTCAGACAGACAGACATGAAAAGAGGGAGAGAGAGACACTGAAATAGAGAGACAGACAGAAAACAGGTATAGGGAGAGAAATACTGTAGCAGGAACGAGAGAAGAAGAGTGGTACAAAGACAGATGGGGGGGGAGGGAGAGAGAGAGAGAGAGAGAGAGAGAGACAGAAATAACACCAGAGATGGATAGAGAGATAATGAGCTCCGTGACGAAGTGAGCGCGACGTCGCCACACAGACCAACACCGCTTCCTCCACCAATCCCTCTTTCACACGCGTCTCTAATCCATCTTTAAACGGAACACAGTCGAGCTCGCGGTCTCACTCTTCACGACGGGTGAGAGGAGGGTCGGAAACGACACATTTAGTCACTGGGTTAACCTGTACCAGAACACGGGTTGCCATAACAACGATGTGTCGGATCCGGAAAATGACAATACCACAGCTGGCGGCCATGCTAGCGAAGAGCTCACAGCGCTCTCAGCGGCGAACTCATGATGCGGTTCCAATAATCAGGTACACGTTACACCGCCACGACATTCAGCACGGATGCTTTGTAGACGTTTCGAAACATTGTCGCTACCAGCGGTGGCTTTCCCAACACGCCTCAACACGCCTAATGTTTACCAAAGCTCTAGCGTTCATTCTACAGCTACAGGTGCGACTCCGCACAAACGTTCCGTCAATCTGCCACTGGATCTGCACAATGTCTTCACTCAGAAGGGTTGCCAGGTCTTCCGTCCCAACTACAGCACAAAAAGTTTATTAAAAAAAAAAAAAAAAAAAAAAAAAAAAAAAAGGGCGACATTCATATTAAAAGGTGACTTCGGATGAGATGTCCTGACTCTCTGTGGTCATTAAAAATCCCAGGACACTTATTGTAAAAGGGTAGGGGTATAAACCCTGGCGAAACTCCGCCCATTGGCCCTTCTCTATCACACCCCCCTAATAATCCCCATCCGTGAATTAGCTACATCGCTCTCTCCTCTCCACTAATAGCTGGTGTGTGGTGGGTGTTCTGGCGCACTACGGATGCCGTAACATCATTTAGAGATGCTGCTCGGCCTACAACGCACGTCTTTGGACCGGCGGAGGAAACCGGAGTACCCGGAGGAAACCCCTGATGCAGGGCAGAGGCGGGAATCGACTCGGCAAAACCCCAGATTCTATTTCTAATCTAGCCAAAAACAACAACAAAACAACCCAGAGGGAAACGAGAGGAAACGAATACAACTCGAACGGAGCTCGGAAAGTCCGGGGACGTCCGTTGTTCGTCGCGGACGTCGAAATAGAAACGCTGTCGCGAAGCCTCGGGGTGAAAGCATTTCAGTTCAGCGCTCCGAAACACACAAGCCTTTTCTGTTTCAGCAGCTCGGATAAAACAGCGAGAGGCTGGAAGCCACAGGGAGGAATGCTGGGAAGGATGTCGATGTGACTGATGAAGTGATCCGAGGCTTCACGTGGAGACAGACAGATTTCCAGGCGCCACAGGATCAGCAGCTTCGGGTTAAAGACCGCGCTGGTCAGAATGACGCTCTTTCAGATACACTGTCGTTCAGTGTAAAGTAATTAAGGCTTGAGATTCACTGTGCGTGTGTGTGTGTGTGTGACAGGGAGTGAGAGAGAGCGTGTGTATCCACTGGGAGCTGCTCAGAGGGAAGCTGCTTACCGCAGGCTCGAATTGATTAGATCAGTGCGGCTGCATTCTTTAAAGGCACGCTCATCTCCGAGACCGTGGCATTCCAGATACACACACGCACACAAAGACATGCAAACACCCCCACACACAAATACACCCACACACGAGGGCACGTTGCGATGAGGTCATGTGACGCGTCTCGGCCCGAACCTGCGGCGGTTTAGAAAGAAATCGCGAGCTCCTCCGTATACCATGTTGTTTGCTTGCTTTTGCGTTAAACTCGGTGATCGCGAAATCCCGGAGAGCAAGCTGTACGAAGTACTCGTGATGCTTTATAAGAGTGTCATAAATGTAAATATGATTAACGCTGTCGTTTAAAAGGCATTAAAATCCCTCGTTCGGATGGTGCACGGGCGTCACGGGTGTACTTGGACGAACGAGTTCATGCTTCTAGATCCATTAGCACTCCTAAAAAAAGAAATATTTAGCAAAAAAGATTTCTATACAGATCGCTGTGAAGGAAACCCGTGGTAGTGACGAAGACCTTTACTTCATGGTGGCAATACGGGCGGCTCGAGACGGTCTCTCCTCCTCTCTCTACAGTCAGCGGAACGAATACATATCCCCCCCCCATCTTTTTTGACCGTGCCAAGCCATCGCTCAAACTGATTCAAATCTACCGCACAGAGCGAGAGAGAGAAAGAGAAAGAGAGGGAAGAACAAAAATGGAATGAAATCAGAGCGTGTCGTCTGCTCATGAGGTCGTTAACAAAGACGACCAGGAGTTCCCTGATTAGACGACCTGGTCGAATTAGAAAACAGAGCTGGACGAAAGCACGCCGAAAAGCTGCAGCTGATGAAATTCATGCCCAACGGATCATCTGCACTACAGGATCACAGATCATTTCCTGTACTACTGATGATCCTATTACGAGAGACAGTATGAGCACTGAGAGAGAGAGAGAGAGAGAGAGAGAGAGAGAGAGAGAGAGAGAGAGAGAGAGAGAGAGCTTACGGCATCAGGCTCAGTTTCCCTCCTGATTTCACTCCTTCTCGTTTCTGCACGTAGTTGGCTGGGATCGTCCCCTCCCTCCCAACCGTGTTCTTTGCTTTGTACCAGTTAGGGTCCTGTGGAAACAAAGCAAATAAACTAATTCATATATTCATGACTGAAAAAGTCCCGCCCCTTATACTAATAAACAGAATCCTGAAGTGTTAAAACCATGAATCAACAGCCGGGATCTTTTTAACGTATACATTATCATGACAATTCCCAATAAGTTACACTTCTGATGATGCTCCCATGCAGAAAAAAAAAAAAAAAAAAAAAAAAAAAAAGTATACGCACTCACAATGCTGTAAGAAGCACGAGTAGTAGTGTTACAAAACTTAGTGCGTCGTTCCTTTTAGGGGACAAACTATATCTATATCTATACGCACACGGAGTAAAAATCTCAACCTAAGGACACGTAGGCTTTTATCAGACACAGCGTCTCTATGATTCGTCTCTGTAGTTAGCGCTTCAGTGAACGAGCAGCTTCCCCCGTCCTACCTTAGTGACTCCGATGATGCTGAGGACGTCTCCTTTACAGAAGGGCAGATCCTGCTCTGTGGTGCCCTGGAAGTTATACTTAGCCACACACTCCGTGCCCGGCGGCCATGGTGTCTGCACGGTAAAAAAAACAAAACAAAAACAAGAGGGAACAGAGAAACAAGCTTACACGTGTACAGCACATCCATTCGCTCGTTTCTCAGAACCATGTGTTCTATATACATGATAGAAATACGCACGGTTTTATTTGTACATGTAACAAATAATTATATACGCTGTACACGCATGCCGAAGGTCATGTGACGTGTACGCGTGTTAGAAATATGAAATACGTTGTATGTGCATGTTAAAAATATATATATATATAAATGTTACAGGAACGTGTTAAATGTAACATTGTATAGGTATGTTATAAATACGTAATGCATTGTGTATGCAGGTCATACATACGCGTCAAGTATGCGTCACGTGAACGTGTTATAAATGTAACACTGTATATGCAGGTTATACGTATGTGTCTCGTGAACGTGGTACAACTGTAACACTGTATACGCAGGTTATACATACGTGTCACGTGAACGTGTTATAAACCCAACACTGTATACGCAGGTTGTACATACGAGTCACGTGAACGTGTTATAAACCCAGCACTGTATACGCAGGTTATACATACGTGTCACGTGAACGTGTTATAAACCCAACACTGTATACGCAGGTTATACATACGTGTCACGTGAACGTGTTATAAACCCAACACTGTATACGCAGGTTATACATACGTGTCACGTGAACGTGTTATAAACCCAACACTGTATACGCAGGTTATACATACGTGTCACGTGAACGTGTTATAAACCCAACACGGTATACGCAGGTTGTACATACGTGTCACGTGAACGTGTTATAAACCCAGCACTGTATACGCAGGTTATACATACGTGTCACGTGAACGTGTTATAAACCCAACACGGTATACGCAGGTTATACATACGTGTCACGTGAACGTGTTATAAACCCAGCACGGTATACGCAGGTTATACATACGTGTCACGTGAATGTGTTATAAACCCAACACTGTATACGCAGGTTGTACATACGTGTCACGTGAACGTGTTATAAACCCAACACTGTATACGCAGGTTATACATACGTGTCACGTGAATGTGTTATAAACCCAACACTGTATACGCAGGTTGTACATACGTGTCACGTGAACGTGTTATAAACCCAACACTGTATACGCAGGTTATACATACGTGTCACGTGAACGTGTTATAAACCCAACACGGTATACGCAGGTTATACATACGTGTCACGTGAACGTGTTATAAACCCAACACTGTATACGCAGGTTATACATACGTGTCACGTGAACGTGTTATAAACCCAACACGGTATACGCAGGTTGTACATACGTGTCACGTGAACGTGTTATAAACCCAGCACTGTATACGCAGGTTATACATACGTGTCACGTGAATGTGTTATAAACCCAACACTGTATACGCAGGTTGTACATACGTGTCACGTGAACGTGTTATAAACCCAACACTGTATACGCAGGTTATACATACGTGTCACGTGAACGTGTTATAAACCCAACACGGTATACGCAGGTTATACATACGTGTCACGTGAACGTGTTATAAACCCAACACTGTATACGCAGGTTATACATACGTGTCACGTGAACGTGTTATAAACCCAACACGGTATACGCAGGTTGTACATACGTGTCACGTGAACGTGTTATAAACCCAGCACTGTATACGCAGGTTATACATACGTGTCACGTGAACGTGTTATAAACCCAGCACGGTATACGCAGGTTATACATACGTGTCACGTGAACGTGTTATAAACCCAGCACGGTATATGCAGGTTATACATACGTGATATGTTGTATACGCATGTTATAATTAAGGAATCTGTTGTATGTGCATGGTATAAATATAATGTGTCATATGAAGGTGGTATAAATGGAACATTGTGTATATATGTATGGTATTAATAACCTGCATACTTTCAGCTAAATTTCGTTATTAACACATAAATAATACACGTTATGTAGGAACATGTTATAAATGGAACATTGTATATGTATGTTACAAATATGCAATATTTATAATCCGCATATACAATGTAACATGCTCTATATGCGTGTTATAAATATTTAATCTGCTTTATATGCAGGTTATGAATAAAGACCATGTTCTATGATCTTGTTATAAAGGTTAACGCTGTATATGTATGATAGAAACGTGTAATGCAGTGTATAGGTGTGTTATTAATATATAATACGTCGTATGTGTGTGTTATATGATATATGATATATGGACGGGATGTGAAAATCCGGGGAGAACAAAAGAGCAACCGAATATGAAACAAAGGAAACCAAAAAAAAAAATAAATCTCATTTCCTGAAAGTGTGTTGAACCGCGTCAGTAAACTGCAAGATGCAGCAGATGAACCGGATGAGCCGTGGTGCACATTCCTCTTTCACTACTGAAGGATGTGTGCAGGACTCATGCATCACTGCTCAGGACTGTGTGTGTGTGTGTGTGTGTGTGTGTGTACCTGTAGCCCAGACATTGTGTGTGTCTGGGGGGGAGGGGAGGGGGGGGGTCGCAGTCTCCTCAAGCAGGTGTCACAGGCTAACAGGTAGCATCAGAGCTGAGGAGACACACACACACACACATATTAAACCTCAGAGATGGGGAACATGGACAGCACCTACACCTTTTATAAGCCAGAGGTGAGTTTCACTTCATGCTGGTTCAAGGTGTGAGCTGAAAGAGACGTTAATAAAAACGCCACAATTAACAGGAGTCACACTTCACTGCAGCGCTTCAGCCGAAAACCGACAGACCTGAACCACCGTCTCGGAATAATGTCAGAAGTGCACTTATATATATATATATATATATATATATATATATATATATATATATATATATATATATATACACACACACACACACACATACACATACACACACACACACACACACACACACATATGTTTCTCCACGTTTTATAATAATAATAAAGTCATCAAAACTCTAGAGTAACACAAATGGAACTATGGGAATTATATTATGATTAAAAATCCAAAATAAATCAGAGTAATTGAACATTTGATCATCTTCAGAGTACACACGCTTTCCCCCTAGAAATTTCCAGAAATGTATTCTTGGCGTTTTCTCGAGCGATGTCTTGAGGAATTCCCCCGAGATGCTTTTTAAACAGTGTTAAAGGAGTTCACACCGACGCCGGACTCTTATCGCCTGCTTTTTTTGCAATATTTCACGTGCGCTCTACCGTCTTCGCTCCGATCGGTAGTCGCTGCACCAACTCGCTATAAGATTTGCATAAAGTGAAACTTCTCGACTTTGTCGCGTCTTTGGACACGCCCACACCTAGCGAGTCGCCGTGTGTGAAAGTAGCTTTAGTTCAACTTTGCCGAGAAAGACGGTTGGGCTGTTTTTACGATGTTGCTTATAAACGCTACGGCGATACGCAAGGGCTGCATTTGAAAAAGATGTTTTTTTTTACAAAAATAAATAATTGAGTAAATATTTAAACTGAAAAGGAGAAGAAAAAAAAATGACTCCAGTTTTACCTTTCGCAGTTTAAAAGACTAAATCGCCTGCCGTCGGGTCGTACTTGTTACAAAACTATTTTATTCAATACAAAGATTTTAGATGATGAGCGTCCGGCCTCGCCCCTAGTAATCAACAATATCACAAGGTTTATTAAAAGATAAAAACTTATTAAAAAAAAAAAAGTTTTGATGTGGGCTGGCCTACGCTCTGTGCCGAATCAAAGGAACAGAGTTGAGTGGTCCTTCTCTGGCTTCCTGCCACGAACAGGAAGTGAAAGTCAGAACGGCCGTGGAAGCTGACGCAGAGTTTCCATCAGCCGAAATGTTTAGTGGGTTTAGATTGAGCATGATGATTGGGGGGGGAGGGGGGGGGCAGATACGGCACTTAATACACCACACTACCTTATGTCTCACTCGTAACCAAGGAGACCACACAAAATACACACAAACAAACAAAAATAGATTAATGGGTCACTCGATAAAATCCGGAATGTTCAGCTGTAAAGATGAGCGGTAAATAAGACAAAACATCAGCCGTGCACGTGTGTGTGTGTGTGTGTGTGTGTGTGCGCGCGCGTGTTCCTGACACCCCTGCAAAAACAGGAAGCGTTCTAATTGCGGACTGCTGCAAAGGGATGAAAGCCAAAAATAGAGCAGAGCCCTCAAAGTGTGTGTGTGTGTGTGTGTGTGTGTGTGTGTGTGTGTGTGTGTGTGTGTGCGCGTTTTGCCATAATTCAGAACGATAAAAAGCAGCAAAAGCAGATTTTCACTAATGAATGCTAGAGTCACTCTCACACCTGATCAGAATTTTTTTCAGCAGTTTCTATTTAAAAAATAAATAAATAAATAATCAAGTCTGACGTCAATGCCATGGCAACAGCTAAAAACCCACAAACTTCCTCCTGGCTCGCTTTCTTAGAAAATGGTCATGATAAGCTCTTCTATCTGATGAGCAGGAAAGACTCCGCGAGCGTCCACGTATCGGTCACTATTAGTAACGACCGGTGCAGATCGACTCATCAGCGATGGTCACATGACTCATGAGAACCTGCTGAAAACTCGAGCGCCGGCGAGTTCACGTTTAAACTTTGTTAATAAAACTCTCGGGGGCGCGATCGCCGCTGTGCGTATTATTCGACACGGAAAGTCTGGATTTGCAGCAGGAACTGTTTTTACTCCAGATGTTAAGCCGCCGGAACAGATGTTAAGCGTCTTAAGTCTTTTCTGAAGGGAAACTAATCTGGGTCGGTACTAGAGGTGGACCGATATCGGATTTCACCGAGGACTAAGTACCTGTCGATAACCGAGTAAACCGACCGATAGTTTTTAAAATGAAAACACTCAAAAATAACGTGGAACTTTATTATGAAAATAAACCGTACTGACTGTACAGGGAAAATTATTCAATATCTCAATCAATATTCAAGTAAATTAAAAAAATCCTGAGAGAGAGAGAGAGAGACGGATAGATATATGGAATGAGGGATGGTGAGAGGTAAGGACCGAGAGAGACAGACAGACAGAGAGCGAGAGAGAGAGAGAGCGAGAGAGAGAGAGAGATAGGGACAGAGAGCGCGACAGAGACAAAGACAGATAAACGGAGAAAGTGAGAGAGATGGAAAGAGATGAACAGAGATAGACAGAGAGAGCGAGAGAAAGAGAGAGAGATAGGGACAGAGAGAGAGAGATACGGACAGTTCTTTCCTTTAATGCTTTGGCAGTACTGTACAAGTATATGGTCGTGCCAATAAAGCTTGTTGAAGTTGAATTGAACTGAAAGAGAAAGAGAGAGAGAGAGAGAGAGAGAGAGAGAGAGAGAGAGAGAGAGAGAGAGAGAGAGAGAGAAAACTACTCAGATAGCTCTCTAACCAGAAACACAGGGACCCATGCAAGGCCAAAATTAAAATAAACAAACTGAACCAAAAAGTGACGCGCCCAATAACATAAAAATGGCGACATCCAAAATGGAAAAAAACAAAACAAAAACCAAACACTTCAAACAACACAACAAAATGAGTCAGCAACGGTTTCTATTTTGCCTCTAGAGGCCGCTCTCGTACCGAATAACGACGGTGGACCTTCTCCTTTGCTGCTCCCGCAACGGACACGATCTATCGTGTCACAAACACGCTGACGGCAACACAACGCGCAGTCACGTCACGTTTAAAACACGTCATCGAGCGGAAACGAAGACGTGGAGCTGAAAATCGTCGAGAGTTGTAACGACTCTCGTTGTAAGGACTTCATCACCAGAGACGTGACCAGGAAAGGACTCGCGCCACACGTAATTAGCCTGTTGTACTTTCATCAGTCGTGGCTTCTGGGCTTGCATGTTAAACATTTACAGTGCTGCTAGAAAGTTTGTGCACCTTTTGCAATTTTCCGTATTCCGGCATAACTTGGATCAGATCTTCTCCCGAAAAAAGTCCCGAAACTAGGACGAAAACTAGATAGAGAAACAAATGATGCAAAAAGAACATAAACTTGGGTCTTAATTACTCATCAAAGTCTGGTAGTTTAGCTAGATAGCACTGCAGTTAATACTTTCATGATATCCACCCATGAGAGGATATGAAAGATCGTTGAAACTAATAAAAGATCGACATCATCATCGGCACTCTTCTCGGCTCAGTGCGTCGGGTCTGCACAGAGTCTGCATTGTGCAGTTTACAGACGCATCAGTGAGCAGCGCCGGAATATGGAAATGTGACCTTAATGACTATGCAAATCCACAGCGGCACGGACACGACGGTTCTCAGCAGTCCCGAGCAGAGAGAGAGAGAGAGAGAGAGAGAGAGAGAGAGAGAGAGAGAGAGAGAGAGAGAGAGAGAGGGAGAGAGAGAGAGAGAGAGGGAGGGAGAGAGAGAGATGGAATGAGAGATGGTGAGAGGGAGACAGACACAGAGAGAGATAGAGGCAGACAGACGGAGAGAGAGAGAGAGAGAGAGAGGGAGAGAGAGAGAGAGAGGGAGAGAGAGAGGGAGGGAGAGAGAGAGATGGAGGGAGAGATGGTGAGAGATAGAGACAGACACAGAGAGAGATAGAGGCAGACAGACGGAGAGAGAGAGAGAGAGAGAGAGAGAGAGATGGAATGAGAGATGGTGAGAGATAGAGACAGACAGAGAGAGAGATAGAGAGATGGAATGAGAGATGGTGAGAGATAGAGACAGACACAGAGAGAGATAGAGGCAGACAGACGGAGAGAGAGAGAGAGAGAGAGAGAGAGAGAGAGAGAGAGAGAGAGAGGGAATGAGAGATGGTGAGAGATAGAGACAGACACAGAGAGAGATAGAGGCAGGCAGACAGACAGACAGAGAGGGAAAGACAGATAAATGGAAACCGTGAGAAAGATGGAGAGAGAGAGACAGAAAGAGAGATATGGAATGAGAGATTTTGAGAGATAGAGAGACAGATAGGGATAGAAAGAGAGACAGAGATATAGAATGAAAGAGAGGGAGAGAGAGAGAGAGAGAGAGAGAGAGAGAGAGAGAGAGAGAGAGGGAGAGAGAGAGAGAGAGAGAGAGAGAGAGAGAGAGAAAGAGAGGGAGAGAGAGAGAGAGAGAGAGAGAGAGAGAGAGAGAGAGAGAAAGAGAGAGGGAGAGAGAGAAAGAGAGAGAAAGCGAGAAAAACACCACCCCTACATCCCACACAGCAGGGACAATTCTGCTCTCTCAATAATCCTAAACTTCCCACCGAACCCCAGAATTCCCAGTAATCCGTCATCTTCCTGAAGTAAGGGTGAGTTTGTTCCGGAACTGAGTGCAGTGCAGATACACTCGCGTCAAGCTGTGACGGTGAGGATCTGTTCCTCTCGTTCTACTGCTGAGAAGAACAGACTCTCTCTTTTCATCTTTTCATGTTTCTTTGAAAAAATGCCTGATGAGGAAGAGGCGGTTTGCACAACTCCTGCTATTAATATCCTGTGAATATTCCGGCACGAGGAGGAAGTGTGTGTGCGCGCGTGTGTACTACGTGTACATTCGCAAAACGAGAGCGAGAGAGAGAGAGATGGAATCAGAGATGGTGAGAGAGTACGTAAGAGAAGCAGAGAGAGACAGACAGACAGAGATAGAGAGAGAGAGAGAGAGAGCGAGAGAGAGAGAGAGAGAGAGAGAGAGAGAGAGCGAGAGAGAGCTCTGTTTTCAGCTGTTGCCATGGTTTTACCTTCCGGAACACAAGAGAAAAACACCTGGAAAAATTCTCTAAATTATTAACACAGTTTTCCGACCTATCAGAAACAAACCAAATGCAGGTGATACTGGGGGCGGAGTCCAGATGCAGGTGCTACTGGGGGCGGAGTCCAGATGCAGGTGCTACTGGGGGCGGAGTCCAAAAGCGGGTGCTACATACTGCTTATTTACTTATTTCTAATTTACTTTATTGCATTTTATGGCATTAATTAATTAATTATTGTAACCTTTATACTTCTGTCCTGCAGTGGCATTTTGTGACTTTATTTATTTTATATATATATATATATATATATATATATATATATATATATATATATATATATATATATATATATATACACACACATTAATTTTGTAATTATTATTATTAGTAGTTTAATTCTCCTTTCGTATCTATATCGATGCTTTGGCAATATTGTATCATGACAATAAAGTACTTTGAAATTGAAAAAAAAAATTTAATTGAGAGACAGAGAGTGAGATAGACAGACAGAGAGAGAGAGAGAGAGGGAGAGAGAGAGAGAGAGAGAGAGAGAGAGAGAGAGAGAGAGAGAGAGAGAGAGAGAGAGAGAGACCCAGACAGAATACAAAGGAAATTCTTGTTGTAGATGGAGTGAAGAAAGAATGCGAGTTGTGAAAAGAAGGACTGTGAGAGAGGGGGACAGAAACGAGGGAGCGCGCACACTGAAGGACGTCCCTAAATACACTCACAGGAAGAAGTGTGAGTCTGAGGAAGGGGCTGGAGGGAAATAAAGTTTAAAGATACAGTACACCTTTTAACACCAGCTCCTTCCTGAACAACGTTACATATATTATATATATATATATATATATATATATAGAGAGAGAGAGAGAGAGAGAGAAGTGCGCCGCACCAAACCGATATACAGATATATACATACAGATATTGATTTCCCCAGCCCAGAGCTCTGTGCTACTGCACTTCCTATTACAGCCTTATCGCCTGACTTCATTACAGCACATCATCATCATCTTCATCACCATCACCCTCTTCTTCATCACCACCATCATCCTCCTCTTAATCACCACCATCACCATCACCCTCCTCTTCATCACCACCATCATCATCATCATCATCATCACCACCCTCTTCATCACCACTATCATCCTCTTCATCACCACCATCATCATCATCATCATCACCACCCTCTTCATCACCACCATCACCACCACTATCATCCTCTTCATCACCACCATCATCATCCTCTTCATCACCACCGTCTTCATCATCATCATCATCATCACCACCCTCTTCATCACCACCACCATCATCCTCTTCATCACCACCATCTTCATCACCACCATCTTCATCACCACCACCATCACCATCACCACCACCACCATCCTCTTCATCACCTCCATCTTCATCACCACCACCACCACCATCATCTTCTCACCATCACCACCCTCCTCCCCATCACCACCACCATTATCACCATCATCGTACAAGAGTTACGAACATCGTGCTGATGTTAAATCTCACAGCAGCACCAGCAAGCTCGATTTAACCCAGCGAGAGTAATACCTCAGGCAGCACGACCCTGAGGAATTAAAGTCATCAGTGTGAAATCATAGAGAGAGAGACAGAGCATGAAAGAGACAAACGGAGAAAGCGAGACGGACAGATAGACCGAGTCAAAAAGGCCGTGAGAGAGAGACAAGAAGAGGTGCAAAGAGGGCGAGAGAGATAGAGATAAAGAGACAGTGAGACAGAGAGAGACAGACTGGGAAACAGAGAGAGAGAGAGAAGGAAAAAGAGATATCGTGAGCTAGAGAGAGGGACAGAAAGAGAAACGGACAGAGTGTGAGAAACAGAGAGAGAGAATGAATAATCAGTACTGTTATTGGTGCATCAGTGTGGATTTCTGCAACGTCGGTGCAAACGCAATCTGCAGCTCTGCTCTTTTTTTTTTTTTTAATCAGCAGCTGCGGTTCAGAGCAGAAATCAAGTTTATAACTAGAAAGGAAGGAAGGAGGAAAAAGAGCACAAAGGAGAGAGAGAGAGAGAGAACGATAGACACTCTTACAATTCTTCCTCTGAATGCACAGAAAGAGGTGTAATAAAGAGGTGTAATAAATCAGATCAGACACTTGGCTGCTGTCTTCATGAGCGTGATGGTTCATAATGCCATGAAATCCATGTGAAGAATAAAAATTCAGGTTCCGATCATCACTCGGGTTACAGACACAACACCGACACGATCACCAACACCACAGACACCAACAGACTTTTAGAGACACGATTAGACGCATGAGATCAGACCTACAGATCAGCTTTAAACCAAACTAATCTCCTCTCACCACCACACCGCACTCATCGACATCTTCGACAAGATACAGCCATCCGACCCGACGACCCCCGAGAGCAGGAAGCGGCGTAAATAAATAAATAAATAAATAAACCAACGAAAACAAATAAACAAATAAATAACACAAAGAAGTGTGAAAAGCTTCCACATGGTTGAAATTCTCACAGTTCATCTGCTGCTCCAAACGTCCGAGCGTGTGACGGACGGCGTTGCGGAATCGTTTCACGGAACGTTCTCCGATTAACCCTGACAGGAAGCCGGAGCACAACCTCCTGAGCGGCGCGAGAGAAAAGCGCTCCCTCCGAGATCACCAGATCGAGTCCTGATCACACCCGGCCGATGACCGAAGCGAATTCGGGAAGACCTGAAAATAAAACGCATCCGCTTAAAGGCGCAGGACGTGGATCCGTCTGGACGCCGATCCGTCTAGACGCCGATGTTCGAGATCGTTAATATAAACAGGATCTATATTAAAAGCTGCATTCGGCGAGATTACCGCCCGTGTTCACAAAGCTCCGCCCCCAGTGTCTATAAATAAAAGGACCGACAGGAGGCACGTCCGAACCATCCACGCATCCGCTTATCCGACACGGTGCCGCGGGGAACCTGGAGCCTGTCCGAGGGAACTGGGGGTCACCCCGGACACCCTCACAGACATTTCGGAAATGCCGATCAGCCTATAACGCGTGTCTGTGGACCGTGAAGAGGAAACCCCATGAAAAACGTGCAGGACACGTAAACGCCGTGCACACAGGGTGGAGACGGGATCCGAACCTCAGAACCAGGAAGTGCGAGGCGGACGTGCTCACCGCTACGCCACCGTGCCCATATAACAGCTCCACGACTCCATGGTTAGACGCCAACAGGAGCTCGCTAGCTCGTTAGCGATACGAAGCGAACACGTACACGTTCATGCACAGATCCTGGTTTGTTTCTAGTTATTTCGAAAAAAAAAAATCGGCTTTCCCGGTTTTATCCCATTGGGAATTAGGAATTCCAGATACTAATTATGAAGTAAGTCATTAATCAGAAAGAAATGATTAATACGTCGCGTTTCATTGAAGTATTTTTGTCCGAACGGTGAAACAGGACGCTGATAAACGCGTGTCTGAATTTCCATCTCTGTATCTAAACTCAGAGTAGGTGTGGCCTAAACTGAAGGGGTTGGGTTTTTGTTTAAAAATAAAATAATTAAATACGCACTTTACTACTAGCACGTGTGTGATTTCACGCTCGGACAGTCCGGCGTGTCCTTCTCTACGCCGGCGAGGTACGAGTTAACGGCAGGCCTACAGTACGCCAGATTCGCGACGAAAGCCGGTCACGTGTTGATCCGAGGATACGCGCGTGGAAGTTTGCCCAGGCGGTTACTAAGGATGCTGGGAACGCGTCGTGCAGCGTCTTCCTTTGTTGCGCACTCCCTCGTATCGTGCCTCCGATCTCGACCAGACACGACGGCATCCTGCTTTTCGTCTCCGCGTTTGGAACCGGTCACGTCTCACGTGTGTTCCGTTACACTGTCGCACGTGTGAACGTTAATCATTCGCCAGGAGCGTGACGAAAAGCAGGTGAAAGCAGGGTGTTTGTTTAGGCTGCAGTAAAACACAGGTCAGTGTGTGTGTGTGTGTGTGTGTGTGTGTGTGTGTGTGTGTGTGTGTGTGTGTGTGTGTGTGTGTTCATTCAAATAAGACATGAAAGAAGGTGAAATCTGAATCCAGGATCAAGTTAATAAAATTCAAATCAGCTTTTTCACCTGCCACCACAGAGACAAAATAAAAACCAAAACAAAACAAACAAAAAAAACCCCCCAACAATCCTCACTTTTCGGAGCCTCAACAGCTGCGTGTTTGATTTGTTTAAGTTCTTCCTCTTTCTGGGTTTGTGCCACAGGTGTGGTGTGGACGTTCCCCACTTCCCATTCTCTCTCTCACACACACACACACACACACACACACACACACACGCGCTCAGAGATACACACGTGTGAGTTTGAGGAGCTGTTCTGCATCAATGTTCCCAGGCTTGCATTGTAATACCGGTGCTATTCTTATAGCGTGTGCAGGAGCAGCACAGGAAATAGAAAACACACACACACACACACACACACACACACACACGGTGACAGAAATAAATCCCCCCTGATCACAAAGCTGTGTGAAGAGCAGGACATGTCTGACGTTTCCTTTCCCCTCTCACACGCGTTATAATTATAGCCGTTTCCCTGATCCTCTGTGGATTTGCTCTTTATCAGGTGGATTAGTCCACGCTGTCAATGTCTGATCTCCGTAAG
The DNA here is from genome assembly GCF_001660625.3 of Ictalurus punctatus. Classification (NCBI taxonomy): domain Eukaryota; kingdom Metazoa; phylum Chordata; class Actinopteri; order Siluriformes; family Ictaluridae; genus Ictalurus; species Ictalurus punctatus. The sequence goes on from NC_071284.1 coordinate 31,402,188, forward strand.
CGAGAGTGTGTACACACTCAGTGTGTGTGTGTGTGTGTGTGTGTGTGTGTGTGTGTGTGTGTGTGGGTGTGCACGTTCTCGTCTGATAGCCGAACAAAACCCCTCAAGTGGCAGTATGGCTGGCCAGATGGAAGCAGCAGGCAGATTTCTTGCCTCCCGACGTCGACTCACAAAGACGCCATTCTGCTGGGTACACACGCACCGAAGCACAGAGCAGCTGCACGCGCGCACACACACACACACACACACACACACACACACACACACACACACACAAGACGGTCACTATCGGATTCGTACGCAGACGAGAACGCGGATGCGAGCGCCGACTCGGTAAAGATAACGGACGAGGAGCTGCGGAGAGCGAGGGAGAAACGGAGCCCCGAGTCTTTTACAGACAACGCCGCTCACACGTCTTAGGATTGCGCAATCAGTCACGCACCCAGCCCCGCCCATCCACACTGGCCTGATCTCCATCCGCGTGTTTAAAAAACACAAAAAACCCCAAAACAAACCACACGCTGTTTTCCAAAACATCGAGGTACATAGGAAACGCTCCATCACGTGAAAACCATTTGGAAAAAAGAAAAAAGCTCACGTGAGCACGATGAAAACGACAGCACGGCGTCGCGTTACTATGACGACAGCACGGCGTCGCGTTACTATGACGGACACACCCCGTCCTCTCTCTCACACACACACCCTCTCTCACTCACACACCCCCTCTCTCTCACTCACACACCCCCTCTCTCTCACACACCCCCTCTCTCACTCACACACCCCCTCTCTCTCTCTCTCTCTCACTCACACACCCCCTCTCTCTTACTCACACCCCCCCCCTCTCTCTCTCTCTCTCACACACACCCCCTCTCTCACTCACACACCCCCTCTCTCTCACTCACACACCCCCTCTCTCTCACACACCCCCTCTCTCACTCACACACCCCCTCTCTCTTACTCACACCCCCCCCCCCCTCTCTCTCTCTCTCACTCACACACCCCCTCTCTCTCTCTCTCACTCACACACCCCCTCTCTCACTCACACACCCCCTCTCTCTCACTCACACACCCCCTCTCTCTCTCTCTCACACTCACACGCCCCCTCTCTTTCACTCACAGACCCCCTCTCTCTCTCTCACTCACACACCCTCTCACACTCACACCCCGTCTCACTCACACACCCCCTCTCTCTCTCTCACACACACCCCCTCTCTCTCTCACTCACACACCCTCTCTCTCTCACTCACACACCCTCTCTCTCTCTCTCACACACACCCCCTCTCTCTCTCTCACACACACCCCCTCTCTCTCTCACTCACACACCCTCTCTCTCTCTCTCATGAACTCACACACCCCCTCTCACACCCCCCCTCACACCCCCCCTCACACCCCCCCCTCTCTCTCTCTCACACACCCCCTCTCTCTCTCTCATGAACTCACACATCCCCTCTCACACACGCCCCCTCTCTCTCTCTCTCTCACACACACACGCCCCCTCTCTCTCACTCACACTCTCTCTCACTCACACACCCCCTCTCTCTCACTCACACACCCCCTCTCTCTCACTCACACACCCCCTCTCTCTCTCTTACTCACACCCCCCCCCTCTCTCTCTCACTCACACACCCCCCTCTCTCTCACTCACACACCCCCCCCTCTCTCTCTCTTACTCACACCCCCCCTCTCTCTCACTCACACACCCCCCCTCTCTCTCTCTCATGAACTCACACACCCCCTCTCACACACGCCCCCTCTCTATCTCTTACTCAGACACCCTCTCACACCCCCCCCCCTCTCTCTCTCTCTCTCTCTCTCACTCAAACCCCCTCTCTCTCTCTCACTCACATGCCCCGTCTCTCTCTCTCTCTCACACACACCCTCTCTCTCTCTCGCTCACACACCCTCTCTCTCTCGCTCACACACCCTCTCTCTCTCTCACTCACATGCCCCGTCTCTCTCTCTCTCTCACACACACCCTCTCTCTCTCTCGCTCACACACCCTCTCTCTCTCGCTCACACACCCTCTCTCTCTCTCACTCACATGCCCCGTCTCTCTCTCTCTCTCACACACACACCCTCTCTCTCTCTCGCTCACACACCCTCTCTCTCTCGCTCACACACCCTCTCTCTCTCTCGCTCACACACCCTCTCTCTCTCGCTCACACACCCTCTCTCTCCCTCACACACACCCTCTCTCTCCCTCACACACACCCTCTCTCTCCCTCACACACACCCTCTCTCTCCCTCACACACACCCTCTCTTTCTCACACACACCCTCTCTCTCCCTCACACACACCCCTCTCTCTCACACTCACTCACCCCTTCTCTCTCTCTCACACTCACCCCCCTTCTCTTGCACACACACCCCCTCTCTCTCTCTCTCTCTCTCTCACTCACCCCTCTCTCTCTCTCTCACACACACACACTCACCCCCCCTCTCTCTCACCCCCTCTCTCTCTCACACACACTCTCTCTCTCTATCACACTCACACCCCCTCTCTCTCACACACTCAGATTCACACCCCCCCTCTCTCTCTCACACGCCCCCCTCTCTCTCACACGCCCCCCTCTCTCTCTCACACGCCCCCCTCTCACACACTCACACCCCCTCTCTCTCACACTCACACCCCCTCTCTCTCACACACACCCCCCCCCTCACACTCACCCCTTCTCTCTCTCTCTCACACACTCACCCCCCCTCTCTTGCACACCCACCCCCGCTCTCTCTCACTCACCCCTCTCTCTCTCTCACACACACACTCACCCCCCCCTCACCCCCTCTCTCTCACACACACCCTCTCTCTATCACACTCACACCCCCTCTCTCACACACTCAGATTCACACACTCAGATTCACACCCCCCCTCTCTCTCACACACTCCCTCTCTCTCTCTCTCTCACACACACTCAGATTCACACCCCCCCTCTCTCTCACACACTCACACACCCTCTCTCTCTCTCTCTCTCTCACACACCCCCCCCCCCCTCACACGCACACAAACACCCTCTCTCTCTCACACACTCACCCCTTCTCTCTCACACTCACCCCCCCACACCCCCCTCTCTCTCACACACAATCACCCCTTCTCTTTCTCACACACACCCCTTCTCACTCTCTCACGCTCACCCCTTCTGTCTCTCTCTCTCACACTCACCCCCCCTCTCTTGCACACACACCCCCTCTCTTTCACACACCCTCTCTCTCTCTCACACACACACAAACACCCTCTCTCTCTCACACACTGACAACCCCACTCTCTCTCTCACACTGACAACCCCGCTCTCTCTCTCACACTGACAACCCCGCTCTCTCTCTCACCCTCTCTCACCCTCTCTCTCTCACACACAAACACCCTCTCTCTCTCACACACAAACACCCTCTCTCTATCACACTCACCCCTTCTCTTTCTCACACACACCCCTTCTCACTTACACACTCACACCCCCTCTCTCTCTCACACACACTCAGATTCACACCCCCACTCTCTCTCTCTCTCTCTCTCTCTCTCTCTCTCTCTCTCACACACACCCTTTCTCTCTCGCTCTCTCACACACCCTCTCGCTCTCTCTTACACACTCACACCCTCTCTCACACCCCTCTCACACCCCTCTCACACCCTCTCTCACACCCCTCTCACACCCTCTCTCACACCCCTCACCCTCTCACACACACACACACAACATTGATATACATTCATTACAGAATGTTTGCAGGATGCAGTGAACTGGAGTTTTGTCTCACGCGGTTTCCTTGTTCCATACTTTACACCGTCAGGCCACAGGCTTCATTGTTCTTTTCCCACGGCACACTGAGTCAAAGTGTAAGAGTGGGCAGAGAGGGGTAACACGCCAATCAGTGTGACAGCAACACAATACACCGCCATCAGACAGCGGCGTCACGCTCCTGCGCCGCAGGCGGAGACGTCCGAATGCTGGTGGAGGCTAAAAATAAAACGACTTCCGGCCATGCGCCATAAACTACGGCTAAGATTTATCCTCATAACATCCTCGTTAGACTTCCCCCAGCGACTTACTTCACCTTAATGCGAACGTGGTTCATCGAGTTCATCACACGCCGTGCCGTACAGAAACGTCACCGAGCATCGCGTCGCCGTGCTTTCGCGGACAGAAGAAATTACATATGAAAGCATAAATCTCACGCAATATATCACAGTATGATGTGCTTTCCTACGAACATCACAGGCGTAACCCGTCGTTTCAAACTGCATCTGATTTCAACTTCAAACTTGGAAAAAAAAAATTAATCTAGCATACACACACACACATTTTTATGTATATATATATATATATATATATATATATATATATATATATATATATATATATATAATATGTATGTGTGTGTGTATGTGTATGTGTATATATATATATATAATATGTATGTGTGTGTGTGTATGTGTGTATATATATATGCACACACACACATACATACACACATACATATTTTATATATATATATATATAAAATATGTATGTGTGTATGTATGTATGTATGTGTGTGTGTGCATATATATATACACACATACACACACACACATACATATTTTATATATATATATATATATATATATATATATATATATATATATATATATATATATATATATATATATATATATATATACATATATATATATATATAAATAAAAAACACAAGGCTGAGGTTTCCTGTGTCTCTCAAGCGCCTGACATCTGAGGAGGAGGAGGAGGAGGAGGAGGAGGAGGAGGAGGAGAAGATATCCATGATATCCTGAGCAAAGTCACCACGCCCACCGTCCACGACCACGTAGAGGATGAAATGTCATGCGAACACACACACACACACACGGCATGTAATTAAACACACCCGAAAGCCTTTCCTCTTCAAGAAAGGCGTGCCACTGAGCTTGCTCCATGACGTTTTGGCAAAAGCTCCACCGTAAGAAGCTGCCAAGCCTGTTTTTAAAAAATTTTTTTTTTATTTTTAAATCTACAGAGCGCATGCATGGCATTTTTACACACCACTAACAGCGATACTGACAGGAAGCTCGACGCGACTTCATGATCGAGAAGAAAGACAAGAATAGCAAGGAGATACAGCAGGACTACACCTCCCCGCGCTTCTCTTTTCCCCTTGACCCTCGCACACATTTTACAAGCAGTCCTACACGCACGTGGGAGGAATACGGATGATTTACAAGAACAAAAAAAAAAAAAAGAACATATTCTACACGGACTTTAAAATTTTTAAATCGCCTGAGCAGTTAGTGCAGGTCAACGTTTATCCAAGGTTACAGCTTGAAAAAAAACACGGAGGACGGAGTACCTGTACAAAAATATGTCAATATGACCGTTTACGGCGCGTCAAAAAAAACAAACAAACAAACAAACAAACAAAAACACAGACCACAAAACCGGCTCAGAGAGATCGTGCCATCCCTTTGTACGCAATAAATAAACACAGACAGATAATCTAGCTAGCTCGCGGTTACATTCGGAAAAAGGGAGCGGTTGTGTTGCCATGGTTACAGCGCGTGTATCACGTGGCGCTCAGGTCGGTTGTTTTTCTGTACGGGGAAGAAACAGACGCACAGAGCGAAAGAATATTTCGCATCCTGTAACTTGAGAAAACAAAAAGCCGGAATGCTTAAAAAAAAAAATGGGGAAAAAAAACATTGTGACTATTGATTATTTAAAAATAATAAATAAATAAATAAATAAATAAATAAATAAATAAATAAAGAGATTGTTTTCATGTAGAGGTGGGGTATCGGACTTATCACCCCCGGGATTTCAGCGGTGGAAATAAGAGCAGGTAATATAAGCTTGGACCAGGTCCGGATGGATATGGCGGTAGAGATTCCGTCACGTGGGAAAATCATTCGTCATAAACACGCTCGGATAAACGCTCGCTCTTTTCCCCTTTCCATCCTCACACCAAAACCCAGTTTACCAACGAAGAAGGATGACGGTATAGCCGAGACGTTTAAAAGGAGAAGCCAAGCTGGATAAAGCTACAAACAAATGGCGCAAATGGTCAGGTGACCTACTAATGAGAATAGCCACGCCCCCTTCAGCACGCGCCGTTAATGTGGTTTTCACTTTTCACCGCTGGGCCGAATCTGGGCGCGATTCTTTTCGGACTCGCTTGATTCTGTTGAACCCCGGTGCGTTTGCATTCATCTGACGTCATCACAAACACGCACGGAGAACCCAACGCACCTCACTACATCATGTATATACACACACACACACCTCGTTTCCCACAACGTTCCCCTACCACTCACAACACACGCGTGTTGTGGAAACTACGGATGCTCCGCCAATCTGTATCGGCCGATAATCCCGCCCCATGACTCGATCTCTAAATTTGGCCGATCTGAATTTGATGCCGTGAAACACGTGAAAAACACGACGACGTTAAACTTCGGATCATGTCCCACAGGTGGTAGTGTCTGGTTCGGTACCGCGGTGCAGCATCCACGATGGAGAATTCTTTTCACAAACTGGTCGTGAAATGGGGTCCGGCGGTGCTTCCAGGGAAACCATGGCAACCAGCAGGAAAACGTGTAGCTGTCCACACAACAGCCTTCACCTTAGCATCTTTCCATGCAAACCGATCTACGAGACACGACGAGATGTTTCTTGGAAGCTTGAGCAGTGTGTACGGAGACTAAAAGGACTAAAGCGCCGCTGCATCGCTCGTTTACGTACAGATACGTACAGAGGGTTCGTTTCCGATATCGGCATTGTGGGTAAATTTAAGAAATCTTAAAAGAATTTCATTCCTATTGAAGCCGTCGATTCGGACGCTGATTCTGAGTCACGCGCCAGGGTAGAGGACGAGGAGGTTTGGCGTAAAGCCTGAGCAACTCAGACACGGCATACGGGTCCGTCCCATGTTGCCGTCTCGATCGTGGGATTCCTCCGAGTGTCCCGAGTGCCAAAAAGTCAGATTAACCCAGTTTCCGTCCTGGACCGACCCGACTCGCTTTGATTCACTTCATTTCACTTCACTTCACAGCGGCTTCTCTGGTCAAACCCTGCACCTCCTGCTGGATCTCCACACTGTCCGTCTGTCTCTCACTCAGAATGTTTCCTTTTGGCAGCGTCTCACGGAAAGCACGAGAATTTACACGAGACCATCTATAAAAAAAAACAACGTTTTGACTCGGAGAGTCGACTTCAGAGCCGTTACAAACGAATCGAACGAATCTCCTGACGTGATGATAATGATAAAGAGTCTGCGTATACAGTACAGCACAGTGAAATTCTTCCCTTTGCATACCCCAGCATGTCAGGAAGTTGGGGTCAGAGTGCAGGGTCAGCCATGACTCAAGAGCAGAAAGGATTAAGGGCCTGCTCAAGGGTCCAACAGCGCTGGGCCTTGAACCCACAACCTTCCGATCAGTAACCCAGAGCCTTAACCGCTAAGCCAGCACTGCCCCAATGCACGAACGAAAGACGAGTGCAGGAAGATCCAGGAATGGCGGTCATCACTAATGACACGATAACACACACACACACACAGAAAAAAAGGTGATAATCAGGAGAATTAACACTAGTCCGGAGTCAGACGAGAGCTGCTCTTCCACACAACCACGCCTCAGCTGTCAAACGGCCCTGGTGTGATTCTGCTCACGGTCACAGCACCACGCCGACACCTTTAACCACCGGCTTTATCTAACGCTCAAATGCAAAGCAGACCTGAAACACCGCCATGTCCATTACATGGCCGAATACAATGCATATACATTCAACACACTATTATACACATGCATATATGCAAATTATATATTAATATGCATGCATGCATACATTATGCATCTTTATCATCATTACCCAGAATGCATTTGCATGTTTATTTTATAGGATATTGTGTATATATATATATATATATATATATATATATATATATATATATATATATATATATATATATATATATAATATTTACTGCTATCTAATATTATATTCTGTCAAATCCATATCTGTTGTTAGCTTAGCAAGCTGCTAAATGAACCCCACTCTAAGCTTTGTGGTTAATCAGACGGTGCTGAAATGTAAATAATCCTGATTCTTGATGATGATGAGGAGGTTTTAAAAGCAGCCAGGTTGAGTATAAAGGTGTATAAAGCAGTGTTTGTGGAGGCTGCAGAAGCTACAGCGCCCTGACACGGCAGCCGAAGCTAATTACCGCTAATAATCACTCACCGTGCTGGATCTGCTTCTCTTCCTGCCTCTCCTCCGAATCGGAACAAACACCTTCAACTACACCGATTTGTGTTGGGTTAAAAGCGCGGAGTTCAGCTTATCATCCAGCTGGACCGGAACACAACGCTGTGAAATATAAACGGAACTGACTGCTGCTGCTGCTGCTCTCTCACTCAAAGAGGCCTGCAGAAGAGGAAATGGGGGCCACTGAGTGCGCATGCGCGAACACTCACCCAGGCCAAATGCTGCGCTCGGTGCTCACTGCGCATGCGTAAACATAGCGTGTAGTGCGCATGCGCGCAAGCTCACGAGTCAATTCGGTAGTTTTTGTTTGTGGGTTTATCTTGCACACGCCCCCCCACACACACACAATTTATGATTCATTTCATTAGATATCTAAGAGTACAAAAAAAACAAACAAACAAACAAACAAAAACGATTAAAGAGCCACATTATTTATTTGTTTGTTTGTTTATTTATTTATTTGAAAATTATTTCGCCACCAGCCTCATTGCTAATAACTGATTGACGAGCGCCCTCGTGTGGCCAAAATGGCTCATTGCGCTTCACACTAATGCCTTTAAGCAGATTGCTACAAAAAATAAACAAATGTTTTTTTTTGTTGTTGTTTTTGTCAAATAAAACAAAATATTGTAATTTAATATCATTTATATTGTACACTCTTAGGAATCAAGAGTAGAGTAACATCACATTATTTATTAATTGAAATTAATTCATTAATATTGTTTATATAGTTTAATATTCTCTGTTGCTGGCCCTAGGGTTATTCTTCTTCTTCTCCTCCATCATCATCATCATCATCATCATCATCATCATCATCATCTTCATCATCACCTCCTCCTTCTTCTTCTTCTTCTTCTTCTTCATCTACTTCATCATCTTCTACTTCATCTCCTTCTACTTCTACTTCATCTTCTTCATCATCTTCTACTTCATCTCCTTCTATTTCTACTTCATCTTCTTCATCATCTTCTACTTCATCTCCTTCTACTTCTACTTCATCTTCTTCATCTACTTCATCATCTTCTACTTCATCTCCTTCTACTTCTACTTCATCTTCTTCATCATCTTCTACTTCATCTCCTTCTATTTCTACTTCATCTTCTTCATCATCTTCTACTTCATCTCCTTCTACTTCTACTTCATCTTCTTCATCTACTTCATCATCTTCTACTTCATCTCCTTCTACTTCTACTTCATCTTCTTCATCATCTTCTACTTCATCTCCTTCTACTTCTACTTCATCTCCTTCTACTTCTACTTCATCTTCTTCATCTACTTCATCATCTTCTACTTCATCTCCTTCTACTTCTTCATCTTCTTCATCATCTTCTACTTCATCTCCTTCTACTTCTACTTCATCTCCTTCTACTTCTACTTCATCTTCTTCATCTTCTTCATCATCTTCTACTTCATCTCCTTCTTCTTCTTCTTCTTCTTCTTCGTCTACTTCATCATCTTCTACTTCATCTCCTTCTTCTTCTTCTACTTCATCATTATCTACTACTTCATCTTCTTCATCTCCTCCTTCTTCTTCTTTGTCTACTTCATCATCATCTTCTACTTCATCATCTTTGTTGTCATCTTCTTTTTCTTCATCATCATCATCATCATCATCATCATCATCATCTTGGTCTTCTTTTTTGTCGTCTTCTTCTTCTTCATCTTCTTCTCTGTCTTTCTCTTCATCATCTTCTTGTTCGTTTTCATCTTTGTTTTCTTTTTCATTTTATTCTTCTTCTTTCTCATTCTCAACTTCTTCATCTTCATCTTTGTCTTCTTTTTCATTATGTTCTTCTTCTTCTTTGTCATATTCATCATCTTCCACTTTTCCGTCTTCTTCGTCGTTTTCTGTTTCTTCGTCTATATTTTTTCTTCATCTTCTTCATCTTCTTTGCCATCTTCTTCATCTTTTCCCCCTTGCCCCTCAGTATCAGGACCTACCCTTGTCAGGACATTTTTAAATCTAGAAATCTAAGATAAAAACACTTTTTATATATTTTTCTTTTTCACCTCTGTTAATCTTTTATTTGTCCATTTTCTTACTCTCATCGTATGCATTCTTATAGTATTTGTAGTTTTTTTTATGATCATTGTTACTATTTACATGTGTGTTGTTGTTTTTTTTTGCTTGTTAGTTTTTTTTTTTTTTTTTTTTTTTTACTAAATCTTAGTAGCCTAGTTGACCTAGCTACCTCTGTACAGCACTTTGGTGAAGGAAAGCTGTTTTTAAATGTTCCAGATCAATAAATTTGACTCGAGTTGACTCGAGTCGACCAGAAGGGGGCGAGAGTGGATCACGGGAACTAAGTGAGACTAAGCGACAGAGACCAAGAGATCTCACGAGCAGAGATGTCATATCAGGTGTTAAAGTACACGGCTGACGCAAACCCACTTCACCTCTGCTAATTCCTGCATCTTAGTACTGAGTATGAAACGACAAGTAGCACGCGGTGAAACTCGAACCTCACTCATCAGAAACATTTTGACTGTTCTCAGAAACATCTCATTTTCCTTTTAAAAACTAACACTTCACATGTGAGTGAAAATCACGAGGTAGCTATGCACTCTGAATAAGGAATGCATTAAAAAAAAAAAAAATCCACAGTTATGAGAAATAAATGTGTACTTGAAGTGTGTGGTCCTCGTTTCTCATGATGCTGTCGGGCCCAGAGGAACTGAGAGAGAGTATTAATGATGACCACTTAGATGAAGATGGATGTTCTGCTTAGGGATGTTCCACATGTTCTTGGGATTTCGGCACCCTGCCATGCATGCACACATGAAGTTTCAGAACACACACACGCGCGCGCGCACACACACACGCACACACACGCAATCCTATTTTTGAACCATTACCAATGAGAATATAAATATAATTGTAGAATTAATTCAGATGATGTCATTTACTCCAAATTCTCTCAGAGCACACGCACACGCACGCACACGCACACACGCGCACGCACGCGCACACACGCAATCCTATTTTTGAACCATTACCAATGAGAATATAAATGTAATTGTAGAATTAATTCAGATGATGTCATTTACTCTAAATTCTCTCAGAGCACACGCACACGCACACACGCGCACGCACGCGCACACACGCAATCCTATTTTTGAACCATTACCAATGAGAATATAAATGTAATTGTAGAATTAATTCAGATGATGCCATTTACTCTAAATTCTCTCATAGCACGCACACACACGCAGACGCACACGCGCACGCACGCACACACGCACGCGCACGCATGCACACTTATACACATGCACGCACGCACATACAACACACACACGTGCACACACGCACGCACACAGACACGCACGTGCACACACACACACACACACACACACACACACACACAGTGAGAGAGAGTGAGAGCAACAGAAATGTGTCACAGCATCCATTCTGACACACTATACTGTGTATTTTACAGCTGTATGCAAAAGTTTAGGCACCCCTGGCAAAATCACACATTCTGTTGATTTTTGAAGTGAAAAGAAGTACACACAACCTCTGCAGCAAAATATTCCAAACGTTTATGCACAGTAAGACTATTTATTTGATGAACTTAAAAAATAGAGCAGTAACCATTTTCTGATGCTTCGAAACTTGTGCTCACACTCAACACCCATGGATTCCTCACTGTATCTGAGAATGAAGCTAATCCATGCTTATAAAAGGGCAACTTATTGACTATTAAGCATGTGGGTGGATGTGTTATGCTTTGGGGTTGTGTGGAAGCCAGTGGCTCAAGAAATATCACACAGGTAGATGGAAAAATGGATTCCAGTAAATATCAGCAGATTTTGGAAGCAAATGTTCCACGGTCAGTCAAGAAACCACAGTTGAAAAGGGGCTGTATTTTACAACAATGATCCAAAACATTCCTCAAAATCTACCATGGACTACTTCAGGAAATGTAAACTGAAGCTTTTGGAATGAACCTTTCAAACCCCTGACTTGAACATCACTGAAAATCTGTGTGTAAAACTTAAACATGCTGTGAGGCAAGATCACCCAGAAATATCTCATAACTAGAAATGTTCTCGAAGAAGAGTGGGTGATAAATCATTTGAAAGACTGCTAGCTGAATACAAACACCATTTGTAAGCTGAGATATCTACCAAAGGAGGTATTACTGACTGGGAAGGGTGTCTAAACTTTTGCACGTTCCACAATTATTACTATAAAGCTATACAGTAACTGTACATTAACGTTAGCAGATTTTTTATTTTATATTTACATTTTCACTTCAGAAATCAATCAAATATGTCATTTGACTACAGGTGCCCAAACTTTTGCATACAACTTTATGTCATCCCAGGATTTTTGGGGGGTAATATATTTTTTTTCTCAAAACCACTGGTGGATTGTGGGAGTGGTCAAAAAAGAAAAGAAATAAAATACTAGCGTTGCAAATAAAATTGGTGGCTTTGTAGTGAAGAATACGTGTCGAAGTGCCCTAATGGCTGCCTTTAAAAAAATGTGAAGAAATGCCTTCTATAGTGCCCTTAACTGTGAGAAACTTTGATGAAGTGCCTACTAGGGTGCCACTAAGTATAAGAAAACATGATAAAATACCATCTAGGATGTCCTTACATTGGAGAAAATGTGATGGCGTGCCCTAGTGGCGGCCCTTCAAATGAAAAAATGTGATAAAATGCCCCCTAGGGTGCCTCTACGTATGTGAAAATATGATGAAATGCCCACTAGGGTGCTCATATCTGTGAGAAACATGATAAAGTGCCATCTAGGATGTCCTTACAACTGAGAAAATGTGATGGCGTGCCCTAGTGGCTGCCCTTCAAATGGAAAATGTGATAAAATGCCCTCTAGGGTGCCTCTACATATGTGAAAATATGTTGAAATGCCCTCTAGGATACTCCTATCTGTGAGAAACATGATAAAGTGCCATCTAGGATGTCCTTACAATGGAGAAAATTTAATGGCGTGCCCTAGTGGCTGCCCTTCAAATGAAAAAATGTGATAAAAGGCCCTCTAGGGCACCTCTATATAGGTGAAACATGATAAAGTGCCATCTAGGATGTCCTTACGATGGAGAAAATGTGATATACCTCTATATCCTTTTTTTTTTCTTTGAAACCATTGTTTGATTGTAAACTAGTTGAGGTGCGGATGACATGAAGTAAAAATATTAAATGGCAATGGTAAGATGTAATAGTGGTATTTATTGTTACATTCATGTTGCCGTTAGTTTGTGAAGGTTAATGTATTAATTTAACAGCTCAGTGTTAAGTTTACAATTGCAATTTCAACTCGTTTTTCAATTTAATTACTTTCTGGACTCATCCGGACTCGGACTTGGACTCAGACTCGACCTTTAAGGACTCTGACCTAAGTCCAACTCGGCCCCTTTTGGACTCGGGCTCGACTTGGTCTCGAGTCGAACTCCACAAAGGTGGACTCGGACCCAATACTAATTTAAAACATTTTAAAAGATTATAGTCCTCTTTGTTAATTCTCAGACAGGAAAAGACTTCAGATCGGGTCGATGTAGGCCATGCATGGAGTATCATTTCCTTGCGATCTTCTTCTCCGACAGTACAATAGCTCGGCATATCGGCGCATCAGCGTCCTGAGACGGTGCATCACATCTCACTAGTGTCACACTCAGCTGCAAAGAGAAATGTGGTGCTTAGAAAGACTTGCACGTGCTTCCCAGAAGGATGGACGAGCAGGTGTGCGAAACCTGAGCTCCATTCAGAAGAACGAGGACAGGAGGAAGCAAAGAAGAGACATAAAAAGTAAAAAAAAACAAAAAAAACAAAAAGATACAGGAACGTGCAAAAAAAATAAAACCCTGATAGAGACGGGAACGGAGAATGAGACATATGAGAGAGAAAGACAGTTCTGAACAGAAAGGGAAAGAGGACGTGTAGGGAGAAAGAGAGACAGAGGGAGATGGAGAGATAGTAAAAGATATCGCAGAGAGAGAGAGAGAGACAGATCAGTAGACAAAGAGTGTCTGAGCGAGCCAGACAGACAGAAAAAATAGGAGTAGAGGTGAGACAGAGACAGAGACAGAGAGAGAGAGAGAGGGGTCAGGCTTAGTACAGATATGTTATCTCTCCTGTCCGTATCTCATTCTTTTATCGTCCCTGCACCAAAGATGGCAATATATCACGATATTCCACACACACACACACACACACACACACACACACACACACACGCAAGGTGATAAGCTCGCCACAGCGAACAGCCCCATGTCATGCAATCCTGTGGTGAAATGAGCAGACCAAAACAGAGTTGCACTTTGGACTTAATTGTATTTCATCCATTCCTCCTGCTGCATTAGTAAACAGCACCAACTCCCTGCTCATTCATTAACAGGTTGTCACACACACACACACACGTACATACACACACTCATTCACTCTCAGGGTGGTGTGTGTGGGTGTGTGTGCATCATATGCACGAACACTTTTACAACCACCTGTGCTTACACACGCACACACGCACACACACACACACACACACTGCTCTTGCCCACTCACACCCACAAACATACACACCCACCCACTCCACAAATCGGCACGCAATGCTGAACCTGCTTGACGGGGTAATGTTCGGTAAAATAAACTGTGCTGGAAGTCGTCCTTCAGGCATTACAACAAAGAGAGAGAGAAAGAGTGAGTGAGAGAGAGAGAGAGAGAGAGAGAGAGAGTCTGCTATCAAAACAAGGTTCAATTTAATCAAGATAAGTAGAAGCATAAAAAATGTCAGCCATGAAATTAAGCATATAATCTGAAGATCGTGAAGTGCACCTTGACCTCCAGTGTTCTCTCAGCAGACCACTAATTGACCATTTAAGGGCACCCAAGCTGAAAATTCAAATCCCGTCTCCGCCCTGTGCGTGCAGAGTTTGCATGTTCTCCCCGTGCTTCGGGGGTTTTTTCTGGGTACTCAGGTTTCCTCCCCCAGTCCGAAGACATGCGTTGTAGGTTGATTGCCATCTCTAACGTGTGAATGTGTGTGATTGTGCCTTGCGATAAGATAGCACCCCGTCCAGGGTGTCCCCCGAATCACGCCCCGAGTTCCCTGGGATAGGCTTCAGGCTCCCCGTGACCCTGTGTAGGATAAGCGGGATGGAAAATGGATGGATTTAAATCTTGGCACGTGTACTGTATAAAAGTAAACAAGCAAATCAAATCCTTAAGCTGTTCTTCTTTTTTAGAAGGATGTATTTATTCATTATATATACACTTTTCCATAAAATCTCTTACACTGTCAGTATTTATCATGTTCCTGTTATAAGCTGAAAGAGAGAGTGGCTGTGAGGCAACAAAATGAAGGACAGTGATATTATATGATATGAATCTAACTAACGTACCAGTGTGTGTCGTATCACAGCAAACCAGTGACTACATTTCCCATCCTGCACTGGGGCCTACAAACATGGCCGTCATGGACTGCAATTCCCAGAACACTCACGTTCATTCTAATCACACACACCTGCATCCAATTCTGTTTGAACACAATAGCTTTGCGAAGTATTGAGTGTTATCACCACACCAAGCGTTTATACCCTGTTCCTCGTTTTCATTCATGTTCTTTGATCTTCTCGTTCTCGATTCTTGCCTTGCCTCGTTTATGCCTGTTTGAGATCGCCTGACCCTTTGCCTGTTTTTGACCACGCTATTGTCTCATGATTTGGATTTGTCTGCCTGCCTCTCTTTATTAAAAACTCTTATCTGCACTTGCATCCGTCCTAACCTCCGTTACGTTAATCACGTGACAGTGTGCAGCGCTGTTTAGCCGAAAATAGTTCACTGTTTAGTTTAGTTCCGCAGCAGTGCCATGTTTTTCTGTTCGTTTTATGGCTGCCATGTATGACATGTTTGTTTATCGTATGCCCCAAATGTTTATTTAAAAAGAAAGAAAGAAAAAAAAAGCTCAAATTCGTTGGTAGCGTAAGTATTCACGTATGGGTCAATACTTGGTTGAACAACCTTTGGTTGCGATCACTGCTGGAAGTGTTCCTGGATATGTCTCTATCAGCTTTGCACATCTGGATCCTGATATTATCCCCATTCTTCTTGGGTAAATTGCTCAAACTATGACAGATTAGATGGAGACTGTTAGTAAACAGCAATTTTCAAGCCTACGGATTAGGATCCAATAGGATTGAGGTCTGGGCATGGACCGGACCATTCTAAAACATTCAGGTTCTTGGATTGGAACCAGTCCATTGTCGCTTTGGCAGCAAACTTAGGGTCATTTTCCTGTTGGAACATGAACCACTGCTCCAGTTTTAGGTCTCTGGCAGAGTGGAACAGATATTCTTCTAGGATTGCTTTGTCCTTGACAATATCTAATGCAGTTGCTGTTGAGGTTGAGGTGTGATGTTGAGTTTGAAGTTGCTCTGTGTTATGCTCAAAGTGTGGGATATAAATTTATTAACCAAATCCTGACTGATACTTTATCGTGGACTTGTTTTGATAGCTACTTCTTCATGATGCTGTTCGCTTCAAGGCGTTCTCTAGCAAACTCTGGGGCCTTTCAGGAACAGGTTTCATTTATATCATGTGACACTTTAATTGCATGTAGATGAACTCCATTGAACTATTTCTGTGTCTTCTGATGGTAACTGAACTAATTCCACCTGAACTAATTGAGGGGTTTCAGGGGTGAATACTTTTTTTTTTTATATATATATATATAAATAATTTTGCAAACTATATTGATTCTCCACCCTTGAAAGTCTTCAGGATGGTGGCTCTCATGGTACAGAACTTAACAGAACATCAGCCCCTTGCAAAGCATGACACACACTCATTCATTTACAGTATAGAGTCAATTTGGAAGGAAATCCACACAGGCATGTGGAGAACATGCAAAACTCCAGTGAACCCCAGAATTAAAGCTTAGACCCTGCACTGTGAGGTGACGATGCTATACTATATGGCAAAAAGTATGTGGACAGTTGATCATCACACTCATATGTGGTTCTTCTCCAAACTTTTGCCATAAAGTTGGAGGCACACAATCGTAAAGAATGTCTTTGTATGCTGTAGCGTTACAATTTCCCTTCACTGGAACTAGGACGCCCAAAACCAGCATGACAATGCTCTTGTGCAGAAAGCGAGCTCCATGAAGACATGGTTTGTCAAGGTTGGAGTGGAAGAACTCGAGTGTCCTGAGCAGATCACTGACGTCACCCCCACTGGACACCTTTGGGATGAACTGGAATGGCGACTACACCCCATGGGCAAATCCCCAAAGCCACGCTCCAGAATCTAGTGGAAAGCCTTACCAGAAGAGAAGCGTGGAGATTATAATAACAGCAATATAAAGCGGAATAAATCTGCAATGGAATGTTCAACAAATACAAGTGGGGATGGTGGTCAGGTGTCCACAAACGTTTGGCCATATCATGTATCTCCTGTAGATTGGTACATCACCATGTCTGTTCTTTAAAAAAGCTTGATGTTTGGCAGATTCTGTCTCGCCAGCCAACTAGACAAAGCATCAAAGAACTATTCAAATCCTATGTCTCATTGTTCATGCCATATTCACAATAACTTTTTCTCATGTATTGAATTATGTATGTTTATGCTAAAGACAGTGAAGCACTGTTCAGCTGTATTGAATTGAGGTAATTAGAGAGAGAAAGAGTGACACAGACTGCATGCGGGTAAATTATGTCTAGCGCAATGTGAAAGAATTTACAATGTTCAGGATATTAAAGCACATACCTAATCATAGAACCGATAAAATCACAAAAAAAAATGTTTCTAGCTAATGCAGTGTGATACGTACGAAGAACACATTCCAAGCCGAGGGTTACGAGTTTCTAGCAGCCGCTTTCTCATAGTCCGGGTCTTTGACCTCACAACATTTCGGCACAGAATCTTCATCCCTCAACCTCACTGCCCACATGTAATTTCCATTCAGAACATGTTTACACACTAATGATGATCATCATTATACTACCACAGCCATATTATACCACAGGACACAAAAGTTTCAAAAGTCTGAACACCTGTTCCTTTGTAACCAATTATAACCCTTCTATACACAGATTATTCACGAACATATCCAGGTTCATTCTTCGATTCTTGTGTATTTTTAGAAATATTTCTAAGGGTCAGTTTGTCTAAATATTACTTATATTTCAAAAGTAAATGAGTTGTCGATGTGTAGGAAGACCATGAGCAAAAAAGGATAAACCATTATACCTGAAATACATTTGAAAAAAAAAAAAAATTCCAATGTGTTTTTATTGAATAATTGTTAATATTTAGAGAAATAATAAAAAAAGAGATTTTTTTTTGATCAAAGAAATATCACAATATTCTTGACATACCACACTGTTATAAAGGACAGAAATCCAAAAAAAAAAAAAAAAAAAAAAAAATCCAAGAAAAATATTCACTAGAAATTGTTTAAAAAATGCCAAATAATTAATTGGAACGATTCTGGAACATAAATTTATTTAATTATTTAATTTGGAATTTTTCTTTGATAAAGATATACTAGAGACATGCCTCTCCGAGAATGACAAATAGTCTAATAAGAGCAACAGAAATAAAGAAAAATATTTATTTTAAATTACATTAATGGTCTCATGCGACATGTAGGTGACTTACATCTTATTTATACTAGACCACCAGGATATTTATTCCACAGTTCACTTGCATAGCTAATTTATTGCTCCGTTTTTAAAGAGGAAAACTGTCCATGCTTTGTTGCAGAGTGTGTAATGTCGAGCTATATAAAGGAGCACACCTTCGACTTGAATAAAAATACAAATAATAATAATATATCTGAACATATTGTAGCAAAAGCGGGGCACGTCCAACCAGCTGAGAACCACAACACTAATTGTCTTTATGAACTGAGTCAGGTGTGGCTGAGGAACATTAATGTGGCAGTGCCGGGCTGGATGTTCGCAGCAGGGCTACAGAACGTGCAGGTAGGGACTGGGACATGTGCAGTACATCATTACATGAGTCACTTTATGTGCTACTGGCAGTGAGTCATCGGAAGCTGTTCGTGTTGCACAATCAAAAGAGATGCACTCTGTACACGTTTACAGCATGCCAAATTATTTCGGCATTGTTCCAGTAATCCGATGTTTCTCTTTCACAGATCATTTAAACACTGTGCTTTTAAGAATAAAGCTATTAAAAGAAGACTGTATATACATTCACATTCAAGATTCATCTTGTTGATCTTGCATAAAATGAAATTCTTAGGTTGCATGTTCTCACACATGCTGCAGGAGAAAAACAAAGGAGAAAAAAGAAAATAAATGAAAATAACAATACAGCTCTGGACAGCACTGGAGCAAGATAAACAATTAATGGACGCATACACATCTGTTCAGGTTGTGTGCGTTCACTGCATTAGTGTGCGTATTGTGTAAGTGTTGTGCGAATGTATGGGGAGAGTTCAAACAAGTGCATCTTCAAGTATGCAAATCAGTTACTGCGTGTGAATACATCTTTGTGGGTGTACGAGTGGGAATAATGAGTGAGCGAGAGTGTGTGTGTGTGTGTGAGTAGAGATTGAGTGAGAATGAGAGAGAGTGAGGGAGAGAGAGTAGTTGTTTATGTAAAGGCAGGCGCAGTGTGTGCTTGGTAATTATAGAGTAGGACAGGATGAGGATTAGTGTTGGCAGCTAGCGAGGCTAAGACAGTACACACTGCAGACTTCCTGCTTTTAACTCAGTTCACCTCTTCACTCCCATTTCCCTTCGATCCCCTGTCTCTTTTCCTCTCCTAATGACAGTTCAATGCAATATAAAACATCACACTTATATTAAAACACATTCAATACCAGTGCATTATTATAACACAATATTACGTAGCTATTGAGTAATCAGTTCTTTCTTTTATTTCCTTCGTTTCTTTCAGGGCTCTCTCCAACATCATTGCAAAATTATGATAAGTCCTAACTGCACTGGCTAAGCACTATTTGTGGTTTGTGGTTATGTTAATACATGCAATGCATATTGGTCTCACCCTAGCTGTTTACCAAAGGTACAATGCAATGTAGTAGCTATGCATGAGTTTGTGAGTATGTGATTTCACTTTTATACAACTCCTGGCTGGCTCACCAATCGGTAGGTCATAAATTAACAGACAGACAAAAAACAAAATTGTATGTTTTTGTTTCTTCATTCAACAAAATATGTCCAGCGCAATAAGCTCTTTTAGCTTACATAAAGTATCTTCTGAATGAATAATTCAGAACTGAAAAACAATTTAGCACCTTCTTCTTATTCGACAGCTCCTGGCTGGCTCACCATTTTAGCTGGTTCACCAATTTTAGCTGGTTGTTGTATAAAATATACTTCTATAAATGAAAAAAAACCAAAACAAAACAAAGAAACAAAACAACAAGATCAGAGTTTGCTTGCATGCTGTGTTAGGAGTATGGTAACATTATAACATGCAGTGGTTAGGTGTCTTACAAATTTAATGTAGTAACTTTGCATGTGTTTGTGAGTGTGTAATCTTAAAATGATTATATCCAGGAAATTTTATATCCATCTGTCTCTCCTATTCTTAATCCTCCATATGTCCATCTCTGAAAGTGCTTGGTTATGTCTTTTGCACCTCCTGGCTGGCTCACCAGTTGGGGTTGTTTCTTTATTCAACGAACAGATTTCCACAGCATGAAGCTCTATTACTCTGAACAATGCCATATGAACTGTGTGTACATTTGCACCATCTGTGCATTTCACAGATCCTGGCTGGCTCACCAATATTAGCTGTCTTGCCCATTGGTACATTTTAATATATAAAATCTACTTATCTAAGTTAGTGCGGAACAATAATTTTTCCTTTATTCAACCAAGAGTGAACATCTTACAACTTGCATAAAGTGTCATCTTTACAGAGTATTCATTTGCACCATGCTCTTATTTTACAGATCCTGGCTGGCTCACAAGTTTTGGCTTGCCGATTTGTATATTTTATTGTATACAATTAACATACAGATGAACAAAATGCTGTGGGGGTTATTAAGAGAGTACAGACAGCTGGAATCCACCTGCAAAATTTAAACATTTAGTTAGCAAGTCAGCTACAAGTGTGCAAAAAAGATCACACCTTGAGGCACTCAGGCACCGAATAGATCCAGATTCATACATAGTGTACAGGCCATACTACTTCCTCATTAAATATTTATGGATGCAACTATGCAATTTTATGAAGCCTTTATTCACATATTATAAGTGTGCTTATAATTTGTTGAGAGTTTGCCCATTAAATTGAAAATACCGGATTATAATTGATCTGTGTATAATCACAGTGGGGTGGCATGGGTGTAGCCTCACAGCTCCAGGGTCCCTGTTTCAATCCATGAGTTTCATATGTTTTCCCCGTGTCCATGTGCTTCCAGGTCCAGGTTCTCCCCCTTTTTCCTCCAAAAACATACTGGCAGGTGGATTGGTGACTCTAAATGATCTCTATGTGGGAATGAATGTGTGCATGATGCCCTTATGATGTCCTATCATGTCCAGTGTGTACAGCAAATATGAATAATTGCAGTGTATTAATTATAGCTAAATATGTATGAAAAATACGCGTCTGGTTATAGGAGGTACATTTAAAATTTTGTCACTAGGCAGCGTCTTCTGAAAAGAAGAATATTACAATCAAAACACTTCAGCCAAGTGTGATAAACTAACACTTATGTTGTAAACCTGTACTAATTATAATATTGTGTTAGAACTTTATGAGTGCTGTTCGTAAATGACAAAGCACAATATAATATAATCATTTATTTAAAAACGGGCTGTTGAGAAAGTGCTAGCGTCGTCTTCTTTAAGAGAGTCTACTGGGTAAGCACAGCTCAGGAGAGATCAGGTATGTGCAGGTATGATTAGATCATCCTGCCCCAGTTGGCCAAGTATGAACTGCGAACGTGACCATGTGCACAGAGATCCTGACATGACATCAACATTGAGACAGCTGCGATGCCACCCTTCTGCTTACAGGAAACGCACACACACCGGCACATCTGCAGCAGCAAAACACGGGCAGGCACATACATGCAAACACACGCAAATCTAAACACACAGGAAATGCTCTCCATGAAATTAAAGACAGAATCGCTTTTATCCATTACACTCACTGTACAAAGAGCTAAATTACCAAGCCCTAATGACACCAGTTTAGCTCTCTTAATTGAGTAATGAGACTGTAATTACACATGGAGCGCCTTAGTGGTTATATGGACTTTAATACAAATGGTGCGTGGTGTGTCGATGTCCTCATTTAGCTCCTGTGCGTGCATACTGCTGTCTTTTCCCACAATACATATGCATGGCGCATGGATGGCATAAATGAGAGTGAAAGGCAAATCCATGCCTTGGTTCTGTATTCTGAGTTCTTTATCTGCGTATCGTTTTTAATCAGTAGAAGCTACTATAAGTGGAATGAGAAAGAATAACAAACCAAGCACTATGGATGCCGGCCAGTGTGTGTGGGTGTGTATTCCAGGGTTGCTGCCACATAAGAAAGAGCTCGGTAGTTACTGATCTGATCTGCTTTTGATCTAAACGCAGGCACATTGTATGCACTGGAGCCAAGGGCAGCCATCTTGGGTGTGGCGTCATGGTTGGAGTCCCAGTCTTTGCTGCTATCTGCTCATCTGGACCCACCAGTGAGAGATCGCTCTGCTATTTTTAGGGCCGGATGTGATATTGTGATGTTTCCCTTAAAGTCCAGGGCCTCTGGTAGCATATTGTGTATGTGTGTGTGTGTGTGTGTGTGTGTGTGTGTATAGTTGCAGCAGGCGATGAATTTAGTTGATAGCATCACACGCACATGCCTACGTGTTCTATATCCACAGCCAGTTCCACATCAATGGCTAGGAAAGGACAAAATAAGCGCCATGTTTAGCTTAGCAACAGACTTAGCTCGCATGCCACCATTCCCAAAATAGACAGGAGTGGGGGGGTTTGAGAAAAAAAATAGAGGAAGGAAGGGAAAGATGGAGGACGCAAGACAGCGAGTGTACAGGCAGCAAGGGACACAGTGACCGCTTGTGCATTAAAGAGCATGCAAATAAAGATAGGATGAAGGGATGAAGAAAAAGAGAAAAGCAAGATGAGTAGCAATCAGTGACAGGGCTTTGCATAGATATTCACCCCCTTGAACTTTTCCACATTGTTTTTTCATTACAACCTGGAACTGAAATACTTAATTACAAAAACTTAAAACTTAATTACAATTTTTACCATTTAATTGACACTATATTACACAATAGTAGAACCACATTTCGCTGCAATTACATCCGCAAGTCTTCTGGGATATGTCTCAGCTTTGCATATCTGGATCTTTATATTTTTGCCCAGTCGTTTTGGGAAAATTGCCCGAAATATTGAACGGAGATGATTTTCAAGTTTTGCCACAAATTCTCAAACAATTTGAGGTCTGGGCTTTGACTGTACCATTCCCTGGATTTGGCACCATGTGTCTTGCCCTCAACCCTGACCAGTTTCCCAGTCCCTGCTGTTGAAAAGCATCCCCATGACGTGAAGCTACCAACACCACACTTTACATTGGAGGATGATGTGCTGAGGGTGATGAGCAGGGTTGTGTTTCTGCCAACCGTTACTCCTTACAAAGTGGCCTAATGGTTTAACAGGTGACTTTTGATGGTTTTCAAGTGAGATGTAAGTGTAAAGGTGTCCAACAGAATCTCATGGTTTCTGATGATAGCATTTAGGTAATAAGCTGCGGTCTAACGGTCATTCAATTGACCTTATAGACATCTCTGGTATTCACATGATTATCAGTGCTGTTGTTCAGTTGGTAGAGCGGGTTGTCCACTAATCGTAGGGTTGGCGGTGCGATTCCCAGCCCACATGACTCCACATGACACTGAACCCTAAGTTGCTCCCACTGGCCAGCTAGCTCTGCTGCCATTGGTGTGTGAGTAGGTGTGAATGGGTGAATGAGAAACAGTGAAAAGCGCTTTGTAGAACCGCTAAGGTGAAATAGCACTATATGAAGTGCAGACCATTTACCATTTCAGTTCAAGGTGCCTGCAAGGAAACAAGACAAACAGCCTGATAGTTAAATGCTATGAGATGGGAAATATTAGGGTAATTCCGATGATGAAGTGAAATAAGATCTCAACTTAGACTGGCCAATTTTTCCCCATTGTCTTCACCTGATGAAAACGTGAAAAAAATGTATCCTTAAAGACTTCAGTCTTTTCACTCAATCCACTTTTTTGAGCCAGAGATGATTAATAAAAAAATATCCATAATACAAAATAACTCAAATAAAAATGCATCAAAATGAACAACAAAATATTTCAACCAAAGTATGTATCACATTTTGTACGAGGAAGGTGAGATTAGTGTTGTCAGTTCACTTAATAAGAATATCGTTCTGGTGGATGATGGCGAATGCTAGCTATCCTTCAGAAACTACAAGAGTGGTCTGCACTATACCATGAAGAATCAGTCAATCAATCTATTTTTGCAGTGTGTTACATACGTATATGATCTTGTAACGTATTTACAAGATCATAACAGCGTTTCCTGCTAGCTAGCATCCAGCTCACTATCCAGCACAAAGCATAACAAATAATAAAGGACGTTAGCAATTATGTGAAGTCTTTTAAACAATTATTAAACATCTTGTAACAAAGCAGTCCTGGTTCTTGAAACATGCTGTGCACAATCCAGTCAGTCCCACATGGCTACAATTACATTTCCTCTCTGACGAGTTTAGGCAAGCAGAGTTATGCCAGAGCCATATCTCCCTGCAGTTCTTGCCTGGTTCCCCATTGAAGCAAGTAGCTGGATTGGAGACCTCCTGGGGAAAACTAAGGTTGCTACTGGAGGTGGTATAAGTGAGGCCAGCAGAGGGCGCTCACCCTGTGGTCTGTGTGGAACCTAATGCCCCAGTATAGTGACGGGGACACTGTACTGTAAAAACAGCACTGTCTTTCAGATGAGATGTTAAACCGAGGTCCCGACTCTCTGTGGTCATTAAAAATTCCGGGACATTTCTCGTAAAGAGTAGGGGTATAACCCTGGTGTCCTGGTGAAATTCCCCATTGGCCCCTCCATCACTCCATCACTGAATTGGCTACATCACTCTCTCCTCTCCACTAATAGCTGGTGTGTGGTGGGAGTTCTGGTGCACTATGGCTGCCGTCGCATCATCCAGGTGGATCCTACACACTATTGGGGCTTGAGGAGATCCCCTCCCATACTATGTAACGCGCTTCGAGTGTCTAGAAAAGCAGATCGTATTGTCTGTATTTCAAACATACAAAGGTACAGTGCGTGTCTGGGCAAATTAACACGACATGCTGTAGTACCAGCATAAACAGAAGGGGCAGTGTAGAGCAATATCAATATCATGTCTCTCAATATCAAAAACACGAAGAACAGACGTGCATTCTTGGGAACAGCAAAATAACAGAGAATGCACCTTTAAATGTTTGAGATGTGTATTTGCTATTGGAATATAATACCTCTGAACAGGCTGAGTTGTGCAAGAGCATTTTGAAATTCCATGGTAAAACGCAGCACGGTTAAAACTGTAAATTCGGATTTTTCAATAAAGACTGTTGTAAACTATAATAGTAAAAGACATCCATTCATCATTAGCCAATCCCAAAGTAGTGCTAGCTATGTTACCAAAGGAGGCTAGTTTAACTTTTATAATATAAAGCTGTGTCTCAAATTGCAAACTTACGTAGTATTTTAGTCTGTTCTAAACCAGTGGTTCCCAAACTTTTCCAGGGCAAGGCCCCCCAAATGGCATTAACTTTGACCGAGGCCCCCCTTTTGCAAGATGTCTTTAAAACACATTAAAAATACAGACTTCTGAATATACCCCCCTTTCTTAAATTTTTTTTATTTATTAATAATTTCATCTTACATCTTTAGATTACATTATATTAGGAATTGATTGTGTGTGTGTGTGTGTGTGTGTGTGTGTGTGTGTGGTTGTCTGAGAGTGAGAATTTTTTTTCACACCAAATTGTTGAGGCCCCCTGGATACCCCCTGGAGGCCTCCATGGGGGCCGCGGCAGGGTGTCCCAAAAGTCTCCATACATAGGAGAAATTAACACTTCTTAGTAAAATGTCTTCCAAAGTTTTTCATGCTTAGTTTATATTATTATTATTATTATTATTATTATTATTATTATTATTATTATTATTATTATTATAGCTTTTAAGAATGCCTTTAACACAAGAAAAGCGTATTGAAATCATTCTCGTGGCTCTATTGGGCAGCTGTTGTAAGGTTGTGATGGACTTTAACGGGAAACATGGTAAGGAAGTGCTGTGGACCAACCGAGAAGTGGACGTCCATGACCAGCCACTGACGAAGGTACAACCAACATAGTATTGCCATACATAGTGCCCTATGTATGGAGACTTTTGGGACACCCTGTATATTCTGAACACTATCCTCTTTCTTTTTTATGTCTAGTGTTTGAATGGAAAAAATAATAATTCAATAAACCTACAAAAACACCTACAGTATTTTATATAATAACATTCTGGATTAGTAGTGTTCTTAGGATTAGTAGTAATTCCATTATTGGAGCAACATTAAGCCCTCGTAACTCTTAAACGTTATGTTTTTAATCATTTTCCACCATTTCAACAGCTTAGAAAATCCTTAACCATACAAATGTGTTCACCCATCTGTCTGGATTTTGCTCTTAAATGAGTAATAGGTTTAAAAGGAACAGGGTTGGGTTTTGTTTTTTTTAGAGCACAAAATGTTCTAATCATAATCCATGTTAATTCTAACTCTTAATTATTATTATTATTTATTAATAATTTGCTATCAAAATGTGTATTTTTGGGAAATATAAGAGGGCCCCCCCCCCAAAAAAAATATCACAATATCACTGAAAATGAAAACAAAAAGAATGAGGGAACAGTTCTTCTTCCCGTGATCTTCATTTCAGTTCGGGTGACACAATTTCTTGTTGAACATGTGACTTGTGGAATATTCCAAATATTTCATAGGGACTCAGGTACATTTTTCATAACCCTGAATGGATGGCGAATGGAAATGGATGATTCGTTAAATGGACTGACACATTATTGCAAATATAATCTGATTTTTGAAGTTTTTAAAAAAAAATTATATTTCAAGGTAAAGCTTAGTTATAGTTGTCTAGGACGGTCAATAATGTGTTTTCATTATTTTATTTATTTATCTGAAAGATATGTACATAGATGATTGTGAAGGAGACTTTACACTGAGTTAAGTGTAGGGAAGCCTGACAAAAGGGGTTATTTCTGCTCCGATGTTGTATGTGTCAGGTATAACCCCAGCCTTAGGCTTCATCCGTATAACCGGTCAACACCAATATAGTTACATTTGATATAATACATTTAATACAATTGATACGATACATTTAATACCAGTTTCAGTACAAATGGTTCCAAACACATTATTTTACAGAAAATCTTTTTTCATCCATGGTGAAACAGAGAGACTGTAGAAAAACTTGTGTATTCAGCATGGCCAGATGTTTCCACCATCGCTCCAGATGTTTCCACATCGTTCCAGATGTTTCCACATCGCTCCAGATGTTTCCACCATCTCTTCAGATGTTTCCACCATCTCTCCAGATGTTTCCACCATCTCTTCAGATGTTTCCACCATCTCTCCAGATGTTCCCACCATCTCTCCAGACGTTTCCACCATCTCTCCAGACGTTTACACCATCTCTCCAGACGTTTCCACCATCTCTTCAGATGTTTCCACAATCTCTCCAGACGTTTACACCATCTCTCCAGACGTTTCCACCACCTCTCCAGACGTTTCCACCATCTCTCCAGATGTTTCCACCATCTCTTCAGACGTTTCCACCATCTCTCCTGGTATGCTCCAGGAAAGATGGCTTATCTGAGTGACAGTAAATGCAGTGATCAAAAGTTGGTTTATGTAGCATACTTTTAGATAAAAGATCCATCCAGAACCCAACATTATGTTTGAGTTTGTCTCTCTGCTGAAATCCTTAATGGCTCTAAAACCGAGGGCTTGGATTTGGGAATTGGTTGCCAGCAGCAGAGGCTCGTGACAGTAGAGTTTGCTGGAGCAAGGCCAACATTAATAACGACATAACCTCCAACAAATTTACGTCAAGAAGCTGTAACAAATAAATGATCTTACAGGTTATTTTCTAGTGAATTTTTAGAGTGACCCATGACAGGCTGTTGAGACTCATTGTCCAGCATACAGTCTACACTCTTAAAAATAAAGGTTCCAATTAGAACCAAAAAGGGTTTTTCAGCCTGATGCCATAGCAGAACCCTTTAAAATTGCACCAAGAACCTTTGACTCTCAAGTTTTTTAGAGAACCATCTATTTACTCGTGTGTTAAAGAATGCAAATATGGTTCCTCACAGCAGTGCCAC
Source organism: Ictalurus punctatus (assembly GCF_001660625.3). Lineage (NCBI taxonomy): Eukaryota > Metazoa > Chordata > Actinopteri > Siluriformes > Ictaluridae > Ictalurus > Ictalurus punctatus. The sequence continues at coordinate 31,430,823 of NC_071284.1, forward strand.
AAGGAACCATGTTATCATAACTTTTCTAAAAAAAAAAAAAACCTTTAGTTATTGCTTTAATGAACCAAAGTAAGGTTCTTAAGAGTGATGCCAGGAGAACCTTTTCCAGTCCCACTTGATAGGGTTCACGTTAACCTGTTAAGGAACGATACCTTGAAGAACCAATACACTGCTCTGAAGAACCTATAATGAAACTTAAATCCCCATTTTTAATCCCCAAAGAACCACATAGCTCAACTCAAGATGCAGTGAAAAATGGTTCTTGACAAGAAGAAGGTTCTTTGCAGAACCTATGGTGCTTTAAAGAACCAATGAATAATCCCCCTTTCTCTCTCCAATGATTCTGTACGTGATTCTGTCCATCATAGACACACTGACAGCACTTACATTTGTGCGATTTTGCAGAAATGCATTAGCTTTAATGTATCAGATTGTTTTCTATAAATCATCTCTTGGCTGTCACAACAGTATTTGTAAACTAGCCAAATCTGCCAACCCTGTCGCGATTGGTCCTTTCCGCTCCTCCTCCTCTATTGACGATAGAGAGCAAAGCGAGTGTGGTGCAGCTCGAATCCTGCCCCTATATATTGTATATCTCTATTCGTGCTTGTTGCAGTTCCCATTTTTGACCACTAGGTGCAATAATAACGCTCTGAAAGCCCAGTGGAGCAGTAAACTTGTTGCCTCACGATTGCGCAACATCAAATGAGAAATAACAAATCTATTTTTAAAAAATTGTTGGTCACTCAAAAGAAGTATTAGCACGCAGGACTTTATGAAGATTAATATTTGTTGAACAAATGATATAAACGATGCTCTGACTAACATGTCCCTATGGATGAGCTACCACTTGCTGAGTGTAGTGAATACAAAGCACTATGACTTACATACAGATATATAGTGCTTGTCTTGTATTTTTGTGATTGTACAAAAATAAATAAATAAATAAAAGATTCCGTAAGTGTTTTCTCATGGTTTATAGTTTTAGATTTCTAAAGAGGTTCTACTTGGAAATGCTATTTTAGGATACGACTCAGTAAAGCTTCCTGGACAAGCACAAAGATCAATGAGTGGGGAGAAGATCATAAGACCTGCTTTGAGAGAAACGGTTACAGAGGGCAGATTATAACCCCGGTTGGCTGTCAGACAGAATCAGAGGGATTTATTACATCCTTAAAGGTACAACAATAGTTTTCAGTGAGCAGTTTGTAAGAGAAAAAAATACACTTGAGGGGTGTGTGCTGTTCTAGTATATAATCAAGGACAGGGTGGTGTAATACAGCCCAACATGAAGTGAAATTACCAACCGGAAAGTGACCCCCCCCCCCCCCCCCCCAACAGCATGTTTTCAAGTGTTTTATTCCTTTTATACCACAGCAATTTGCCAATGATTTAAAATGTTAATTCTTTACAGAACAATTCATTATACCTGTCATATCTGTTAGGAGTTTTAATGTTGTGGAACATCAGTGAAGCAGTTTAATTCCTGTTATCACTTGGACTATAGCAATTATAATATCTACAGTAGCAGTTCCTTCATCAGTTTTTCTTTTTCTCCGCAACATACAGTAATTAGACAAAAAAAAAAGAGAAGAAAAAACCCTGCCTCTGGAGTTTGTCATGTGAGCAAGAAACAGAAAAATGCAAAGCCCAAATGTGACCCATGGACCGACACTGGAGACTCCTTCCGTAAATGTTGAATACATTTTTCTCCTTACAGAAAACCCCACCACATGAACAAGTTTTTTTTATTTTTTTTTTAAAAACACATTATTAAAAGAACTCACTTAAAAAAATGTTAATTGTTAGTCTTAGCGTCCACCGTACAAGAGTCTGTGAATGAGCGGTTACTACAGAAACGTACACAATAACGTATTGGAACGAGCGCATTGATATAAACCTGTGATTCGCCTGGCTGCCAGAACTCTTACAGAAAAATGAATCAACACCTTCTGATCAATCAGAATAGAGTTCAGTAGTGCTGTGGTATAATTCTACCGTAAATGAATTTTAAAGGTACATTATATTCAGTTATCTATGTATCTAAAGGTACACTTGGAGGCATCACGTACTGTCAAGCACTTTTTCGGTGTGAATATTGAGACTGGAGGTTGAGATGTGTGGTTTTTTTATTTTATTTAAATCATTAAGTGCCTGTCAAAAATGGGGGGGGGGGGGGGGGGGGGGGGACGGGACGACGACTCAAATATGCATCCAGGAGTAGCTTCCAGGAATAGTTAGATAAAAAAAAAAAAAATCTTGTTAATTGAGATTATGCAAGTTCCTAGAGGTTGTTAATTGCTCTTAAACTATTTGTTGACACCGAATGTGGCACGTTTCAGGTCTGTGCATCATTTCCCCCATGTAATGCTGTACTATTAATAATCAGAGCCCTGATGTGGCTGTGCAGTGCTGTGTACGATGTACGACTGAGAACCGGACCCCCTGTGCCTGGAGAGCTCTGTACGGATACAGTCCTGTGTACAAATGGGTGCTCAAACAAAACAAAACCAAAGAAGAAGCAAAGTGGAGAACAAAAAAAAAAAAAACTGGAAAAACCTGGTGTTCAACCTCAACCGTGCCGAGCTCTCACGCTACCACAGAGCGAGCGAGAGAGAGAGAACAGTCACACGCGAGTGCTCCTGTCACAGCCAGCCGCCCTGCACTCTCACGCAAGAGAAAACGCAACTCTTCTGCACACAAACAATGTATATTTACACACTCAGCTGCCTTACGACACCACACACACTCCCACTCTCCGGATGTATCGATGTCAACGTGTTCATCAATCACTGTCTCGTCTCATCTGCTCAAATCGGTACAACCCAATCGCACCTCGTTCTTTGCAGTGTCGAAGGTTTTAGTAAAGAAGTGAGTGACCGACGTACAGTTTCAAGTGTCGGGTTCCTTCTAAGACCGGCGTCTTAGAACTGTGGGTCAGCGCTTTGGCTGATTATCAAGCCGAGTCAGGTGCATTACAACCGGAAAACCCTTCAGATTTACACTGTTCTGGTTGCCAAAACCTTACACACTCATCATTTGCATCTACTTTTTGTTTTGCCAGAGAACGTGATCTGACAAAGCTTGCGGGAAACATTGCTGTTGGGTATTTCCTGCATTTCTAAAAGCAATATTTCTACACAGAGAGCACGCTAACCTGATCTCATGAGAAATTTGTAAGGAGATGAGTTAACAAGGGGGATGTGGTCAGGTTATGTTTCATTTTGGGTGAATTTCATTTATGTCATAAGAAAAGGTGCGAACGCCATCCCAAGCCCTAACCCTAATAATCTGAGTCGTGCATATTTTTAAAAAAATTATATTTAGATTTAGAATTAATTAAATGTAAACATACCTCTCAAAGTATTTTAGTTGTCCTTAAGGCCATCTTCAAGGTCTAGATATATACCCGACTGATGTTCCTCTACTATCATGCTCCATCACAAGGCGTAACCTAGACTCCTCCTCACTCCAGGACAAGCATTTGTACTTTAAAACTTTAAAAGTGGAGTACTTTTTGAGATGATGTGTGCTATTTTTACATACTAGGTTCATAAGAAGAAGATGGAGGGGTTTCAATGGCTCAGAGTAGACAGGGGTACCAAGGCAACCCCACACATTCATACACATCTAGCAACCGCTTTATCCTTGTCAGGGTCACGATGGGGCCAGATCCCCAAGGCCAATCCCAAGAACACTTGGTGTGAGGTGGGAATACACCTCGGATGGGATGGCAGGGTACCATGCACAAACACAGTCACACACTCATTCAAACCAAAGTGCAATTTAGAGTAACCAATCCACCAGTGGCATGTTTTTGGGAAGTTGGAGGAAACCAGAGAACCTGGTGGAAACTCACATAGAAACTCCACATAGACAGTGGAAATTCAAGGAGGATCAAACCCGGGACCCTGGAGCTCAGCATCTCTACTGATGTAACCCTCAATCCTTTAATACATGCAGATTTTACACAAAAAGCACTCTTAATCATAAACAATCAATAATGATAAACTAAAAGCAAATGAAATTTCATTTCATAAGAAATAAAACACTTATTATACATATATATATATATAAATATATAAAATATATAAATATTATAGTTTATATATATATATATATATATATATATATATATATATATATATATATATATATATATATATATATAGTTATTATTTTCTAATAACAGCACGTCCTGAAGTGTTTAATTCCTCTTATACAACAGCACATCACCTATAAACATTTGTTCCCTCATAAGCCTAGCTCTTTTATTCTCTCTCTTGAAAAGTGCTGACACTGGAGACTCCTTCCATCGATATTAAATAACAGTATTAAATAACAGTTATTAGCCTCTGATCATGTGGAACATCCGTCATCCAAGTCCCTGCGAGCTGTTGCGTTAATATAAACCTGAGATTTGTCTTGCAGCCTGGGCTACTGTCAAAGTAGGTTCTGACCAATCAGATTTGAGAATTTAACCGTGCTATGTTATATGCAATGATATATATATATATATATACAGTACTGTGCAAAAGTCTTAGGCACATGCAAGGAAATGCTGTAGAGAAACGATGCCTTCAAAAATAATGAAATTAAATGTTACGGCAATTTAAAAAAATACTATAAAGAGCTGTAAAGAGTAATAAATGAAAGAAAGGCAATATTTGGTGTGACGACACTTTAATTAGTCTCGGGTAGAGTTAGTGCAGGTTTATAAGGAAATTAGCTGGTAATTTTACTGAGCATCTTGCAGAACCAGTCACAGATCTTCTGGAAACTTTTACTATCGCACTCGCTCCTTATTTGTGCGGCGAAACCGAGCAGCCTTCATTGTGTTTTTCATCTGAAAAGTGTCTCTTACCTCTTAATACGCTGTTTTGTTTACTCACATTTTTCTGTAAGATTTAATTCTGTGCTGGAAATCTAACGTTTGGAAATCTCAAACGTTTTTGTACTGACTCCATAACGTAGATGTCATCAAATAAGAAAATCTGTAACAAAGTTTGTACTAAATAAATCGTATGCCTAAGACTTTTGCACAGTACTGTATAATGCTAGGATAACGAGTAGGAAGCTAGTCAAGCCACAAAACATGGAATTATTTATTTATTTATTTATTTTAAAAAAAAAATCTCTATTAATTAAATATCTAATGCAGAGAAAATGAGAGTAATAGAAATACAGGAAATTTAGACCAACAGGTGAGAGCAATGAAATACTACTACTACTACTACTACTACTACTACTACTACTACTACTATTGCTACTACTACTACTACTACTATTGCTACTACTACTACTACTAATACTACTACTAATAATAATTGCATCTTGAGTGTTGGTTAATGTGTTTTATTGTCAGGTGTTGCTGCAAGTTCTTTAGAAGAAGTGCTGACCTGCTGGAAATGTCAGCAACATGTCAGTCAGGAGCTGACACTCACACAAAGGCCTTCCTGACACAATACACAGCTTTTCTGCCAGAAGAAATGAACGTGCATTATAACTCGGCATTGTTTGTATAAGCCCGGCAACCAACAATTACAGTATCGGCACAGTGCTTGGATAAAGGTTGCCTTTTCGCACACTTTATGCTTAAGAAACCTGTGAACTTCATTCACACACAAGCATACACACACACACACACACACACACACACACACGTGCTGCAATTCCAAAGCAAGCTAGGCAGGAGTCTCATGAGACTGACACTGACAGCTCATCAGGCTACAGGGGAAATGTTCTCACACATCATAGACACACACGCACACACACACGTACACACACACACACACGCACACACACAAGTGAGAATGACTCTGTCACTCATCTCCACCTCCTCCCTGTCACACAGCTCTCATGAACAGGAAGGAAGTACACGGATTAATATGGCACCAAAGCCCACGCAACAACTTGTATAAACATTTGACTCAAAACTGTGGGAGGTAGGTTTAAATAATCAAGAGAACAAGATGACACCTTTATGACCTAACTATACTCAGTATCGCTTCTTTTTCCTTTACTAATAAAACAGAAATATTTTGGGAAGTCCAAAAAAAAAATCTGGTCCTTAGCTCTCACGGAAAGATTAGTGTCAGATAATTTCTTAAGATAAGCACCCTTGATATGTCCTTCGCTCACACGCAAACACAAACACGAATATGTGTGTCTCTGTGTGTGTGTGTGTGTGTGTGTGTGTGAGTGTGTGCAGCTTGGGATTGCGTGTGAAACCTGAGGAACGGCCCCTGGCGCTCGGCACCACGGCCCGGCACAGAGCAGAGCTTGGCCCTTTGGCCTCCGGCCCACTGGCTGCAGATTAGAATAAAAAAAAGGCACAAGGTAAACACTGCTGCCACAATCGATATGACTTGCTCTCTTTGGCTCGCTGGGACTCGCTGAACTTCCTGTGTGTGTGCTGGGGTGTTTGTGGAGGAGTGGGGGGAGGTTTCCTGTGCAGGGAAAGACATAGAGACAGAGAAAACATGGAAGGGCGCTCATGGAGGCGCATAACCCAGTCCTTGCATAACCTCCTCTTTAGAAATGGACACAGCGTGAGGAGGAGTGTTTATTGATCTTAGTCACACACAGTCAGCACAAAGAGGAACTTCACTATAGGCGGTTAGCACGCTATGGGAATGTCGTGGACGCCATTTCTGCCCTGCTATCAGCTCCGAGGAGGAAATGCCAACAGCGGCCCCTGATAGCACCGCAGCAAGGCACCACACTATGATAACAGGGGTACAGACCTAAATGCAGACTTACTGAACAAATAAAGGCAACCTTTCCAGTTATTTCTTTCAACACAGCAATTAACACACGGTCTCAGCTCTGGAAATATAATGACCTAACGGGAAATTGGATGACCTAAAGGGATTTTATACCAGCGGAAGCCAAACTGTGTCCTGATGGATTTATGAATTAAAGTAAACGTCTAGAAAGGTGTTAAACAGGTACAGAAAATTTCGACCCCCCCGAGGTCATGTTACAAATATATGCACGCATCAATGAACTAGATCAAATAAATATATAAGATCAATCAGGACTTCAAAGAATTTATGTATCCGTGTGCACCTTTAACATCGGCCCATTGAACCTATTTCAATATGTAGAGTAATATTTATTATTATTTATTACTTATATACTTCAATCCCTGAACTTTCCACCGACAGAACACGTTAGAAAAACATCTCACAAGGAAAAACGTTTGAGATTAGTCAAATATACAGTTATCTAGCATGTCCTATTATAAGACTGCGGTAAATCTTCAATAAAGTATTCAACTTATTTCTAGACATTTCCGTCGACTCATTTCAAGCTTGAGATTTGCTCTACTGGCAGATCATTTGCTAACTGTATGGATTTATTTCTAGAAAGACGCACAGCGCTATTCACAACAGAACGTTGAAAACATATAACACGTTTGAACTGAGGAAATTTACCATTTTAAGGATAAAAAAAAACAAGGTCATTTTGAATTCGATGGCCGCAGCACGTCTGAAAAAAGTTGGGACGGCGGCAAGAAAAGGCTGGAAATGTAAGTGTTAGTAAAAAGAAACAGCTGGAGGTTAATTGGCAACAGGTCAGTAAGATGATTGGGTATAAAAAGAGTGTCTTAGAGACGCGGAGTCTTTCAGAAGTAAAGATGGGCAGAGGTTCACCAATCTGAAGTGGCGTGTAGAAAGGTTTCGGAATACATCAGCTGCATGAAAGGATGCACGAAACACCACTTAACTACGGTTAAACGCCTCATTGACGGATTTCATGTGCATTAAAGGGTGTTTAAATGAAACCTATGAATAAACAGGTGAAATATAATATATGGGGGAAAAAAACATGACTTCATGTGAAAATGTGAAACATATCGTAGAATAAGAAGGGTCACATGATCGTTCAAAGGTGACGTTAGTGCGACTTTTGCGAAGGGTGTCACCGCTGTTCACCCCACTAATGACGGGTCCTGGCGGTAGGTACTGGTGCACATACCTCCAGACCTTACAAGCCACTTATCTGCTGACAAAAGTGCACGCACTCGGGCTCACTGCAGGACTTAGGAGTGACAGTGATCCACACGGTTTCACATTTCTGCCTTTCATGTCACACGCAAAAGTTAAACAAAGGGAGGACACCGGGTCGCAATGCTTCGATCGTGAGAGAGGCTGTCTCTGTGTGTGTGTGTGTGTGTGTGTGTGTGTGCAAGCTGAGTACACAGCAATTACGTTATGTAAACACGAGACACTGGCTGCATACTGCAACTGTTTGAATATACAGATTACACGGTGAATCTGTGTGCTTTCAGCCTCCCATAAAGCATTGTGATTCTGTGGGCTTAAAGTCTGCTGGATCAACAACGTCCCCCTTCAACAAATTAATAGCATGAAACCGCACGGATATGCACCGCGGCCAAATCATGACGCAACCGTGCCCTAATTCACACTGTTATTACTTGTCGTGGTATTATCATTTTGGCTTGTGGCTTTGTACATGTGAGGGCCTGAATGACTGCGCTGTGAATCTACTAATAAACATCCTTGTGTGCTCATAAGGGCATAATAGCAATAACAATTTACTCCCATGTTACACTCCTGGCCTAATGATAGAACAAACAGTGCGACAGGCCTCACATTGGGTTTAAAGAATTAAAAGCAGTGATTTTCCTACCATTTTTCCTGGTAGGGGTTGCAGGGGAACAGGTTGAGAAGGTCAGACCAGACTTTTCTAGAACAGCTACAGATTCTAGTTCCTCGTGGGGCATCCCTAAACATTTCCAAACCAACTGTGAAATTTAGACTCTCCAGCAGGTCCTGGGTCTCCGTCTGGGCAGCCCTTTAATCAGACCGCCATTGCCAAGTCCGGGATTTAGTTAAGACCATGTCAGGCCAAGTCAAGTTCGAGTCCAAATAAAAGTGAGGAAGAGTCAAAATCCATTCCAGAGCCCATCCATCCATCCAACGATCCATCCATACAAACTCTCAGTCAAGTTCAAGACCATATTTATCTCAGACTGAGAAAAGTCCAAGTCTAAATGACAGTAAGTCTAAGACTAGTCAATACAGAAAAGTTCTCCATACTGGACCCATTTTCAACAGCCATACTTGTAAGGTACCCAAACTAACTCAACTGGATTGTCCTCCTGGATTGTTCAGCTCCTCCCACTTACCATGGAGAATAAGCACGCCAACCCTGTGGAGGAACCTTGATTCCATCCACTTGTACTCGCAACCTTATTATTTCAGTCATTATCCCATAGCTCCTGATTATAGATGAGGATTGGGGCATAGACTGTCCAGTAAACAAAGTACACTGTACGCAAAATGAACCCATCCTTCACCAGCAACACACGCAGAAAAAAGAGCACTAAACTGTATTTTTTGCTCACGGAAGGAGTGATACCCTTTAGTGTGGATCTTTTATCTATACAGTTACCTATAGGGTACTTTTAAAGCTTACTTCTGAAAGAGTTTTTACTCTATAACGTTCACCATGTTTCCAGGTGAAAGATACATATTAAAGGTACAAAGGATAAGAGTAGTGCCCCAGGAAAGATACAGTTACCACCCGTTTCTTCCGAAAGTGCAGACAAATACAGTGACTATAACTGGCAAACAGTCTAATTAATAAATTATATTTTATGGATTTATAAATGTACTTTTAGTCACTTGGCAGACACTTAGGAAACTGAGCAATTAAAAAAAAAAAAATACAAAGAAGACAGAGACAGAGAATAACATCGCTTACATAAAAGCATTGCTTACATAATCCTAAAATTCAAACAGGGATGCATGGCCAAGAATTCATACTAAATCTGGGCATGCTCAAGCACTGACTCGTCTAGCCAAACATGTAAACATCCATTCAAAATAAGGTGCTGTTCACATGATTGAATGATTCGACTGTAGGAAGTGACCAAAACATTCTGGATTGGAAAGTGATTTGATTCTAAATCAACTTCATTGCAGGAATTGATCCAAACATTCCAGACTGGAAAGCAATTTGACTCTGAATCAGCTCGACTGCAAACATTGTGGATTGTAAAATGATTAAATTCTGGATTGACCCGAATGTTCCAGATTGTAAAGGGATTTGACTCTGAATCGACTCGACTGTAGGAAGTGACCCGAATATTCCAGACTGGAAAGTGATTTGACTCTGAATCGACTCGACTGTAGGAAGCGCCCCGAATATTCCAAACTGGAAAGTGATTTGACTCTGAATCGACTCGACCGTAGGAAGCGACCCGAATATTCCAGACTGGAAAGTGATTTGACTCTGAATCGACTCGACCGTAGGAAGCGACCCGAATATTCCAGACAGGAAAGTGATTTGACTCTGAATCGACTCGACCGTAGGAAGCGACCCGAATATTCCAGACTGGAAAGTGATTTGACTCTGAATCGACTCGACCGTAGGAAGCGCCCCGAATATTCCAGACTGGAAAGTGATTTGACTCTGAATCGACTCGACTGTAGGAAGTCATCTGCAGGCTCACTGAATGATTTGATGAGATTCAACAGCTTTTTGGAGCGTATCTTTTTGATAATCATAGAATTGATGCAGTTTAAGATGAATTACACACTTTGGGTTGTGCTGTTATCGGAAAATAATTAGCTTTTGGATGCTAATAGTTACTCCACTTCATCTCACCAGCGTGTCGTTAATTATTTTCCTATAACACCACACCCCCAAAGTGGTTTATTGCTCAGTAATTTTTGAACGTTCATGTTTCTTATTGTCTTGCCAGGTTACTGGACTTATTGATTGCAAGTCATGATACAGGTTAATGATTCTTGGAGTAAAAACACAGACAGTTGCTTTGTTATTTTTTGGTCTCTTAGTTTTATTTTGATAATGAATACAAAGGTGCCAAAACATTGCAACAGCAGATTACAAAAACAAAGGCATAATTACTGTACACTGCAATAATGTACATGACGTAATGATTTTAATCTCTTTTTCTACTTCAGAAAGTTACACCGAGATATATATATATATATATATATATATATATATATATATATATATATATATATATATATATATATATATATATATATATATATAAAAAAACTCAATTCCTTCATTATTTCCGATAAACACTCACAGTCTCTCTCTCTCAAACACACTCACACACAAACAAACAACAACAACAACAACAACAACAACAGTGGCCTATCAGTTCTAAATATATTGGAAGAAATATCTCTGAGGGCCTTGATAAATAATCTCAATATAAAACTTCAGCATTGTGTATGAACAGAAGTTGAGGCACATTGGAAATTTATCAGTAAAAATACAGCACATGAATGTATGGATCACATTTTGGGATGAAGCTTAAATGTCCTTTTGAAAAAAAACTTCAGTGTTGATCGTCAAACAATAAAGCTATGCTTCATGATAAAATATACTTTATCATAGCAGAAATAAAACAGTCAGTAGTATTAAAAAAATGGCCTAAAAATATGATGCATAATTTTTTTCAAACTATTATAGCTTTCGATAAGTGAAAAGGCACTAAAAATATACTTTTAACTCTGTCCATGCCATCTGAATGGTTTGATCATGATTTGTAACAAAATAAGGTCAGACATAATCTGATTGATGTTTTATAACAACTGCAGCAAGGTACCTGAGCTACAACCAGGAATTAGCCACGAGTCAGCTCTGAGGTGATACAGACTAAAATACTAGATATAAACACAGTGTCTATACCGATATAATGTGAATGTCACAACATTAACAGTCTTGCTCTTCTGGCAGCTTGAAGACTACATTCTGAGGATATGTGGATCTGTGTTGACTGATAAGCGTCGGAAATTGTCAGCCACGGCATTGTGACGACTGTCATTGCACTAAAGACATCCTCTGTGTCTACACTGAGCACAGCATCAGAGGAATACAAGGGGTTCTTATAAACATCCCTGAATTTAACAGCCTCGTTTCAGACGCTCACACCGTGCCGGGAGATTCGAACCCAGGCCTCGCCGTGCAACGCAAAAGGCAGCGCTTGTGCTTCATGGTGAGGCCGTACTCCGGGGTCATGTCTGGTATCTGCCCCGGCATGCTGCTGAACTTTAACCTTTGGATGAGGATGGCGAGGAAGAGGAAGACCTCGGAGCGCGCGATGACTTCGCCCACACAGCGGCGTTTGCCCAGGCCGAAAAGCATGACCTTCTCGCCTTCCATCTTGTTGAGCTCGGTGCCGTCAGCGCTGAGGAAACGGTCAGGGTTGAACAAGGAAGGCTCTTTCCAGAGCTCCCTGTAGAATCAGAATCAATAAACCATTTTAGATGACGACATTTGGCGTCGAGTTCCAAGGCAAGTGGAACGAGCATTCGCACGACTGAAATTCAATATTTGACACTGAGCTGGTGTAGCGGCTCGCTGGTAACGTTCCACATTATTGATGAGATTAGAAAGTCATGAGCTTTGACATCAGGAAAATTCCTACTATGCCAATTCCTCTGCTTGACAATGTTTTGTTATTATTTCACAAACGCGTAATTTACCGTAACAATTCCCATTTCTGAAAAAGAATCAATATCGATAAAGTGTTGAACTTACGGGTCGTGGTTCGTTTGCCACTGGTTAATAAAGACACACGTGTCTTTAGGGATGAAGTATCCATTGAGCGACGTGTTTTTCGTGGTACTGTAAAAGAAAAAGATATATTATGTCTCCAATCTATTGTAGGCTTGATTCTGATTGGTCTGGTCGTTCTTTCTAAAACAGCAGCTCAGAGAGCAGTCCCGTCTGCGACGTTTATATTAATGCACAGAATCCGTAATCCATGTAAATGGATTTAAAAATATAAAATTGTCGATATTGTGAAATTGGATTGAACAATTTGGAAGGAGTCTCCAGTGTCGGTGCTTTGGAACAATCAGAGGTAAAGGTGTTACTTTGAATTTAGGATAAAGGACTTTGTAGGGATTAAAAAAAATACGACGTGTCATTCTTTAACAAATAGAACAATTGTTATTGTTGGCCAGTAAAACACTTCACGACGTGCTGTTATTGGAAAATAATCAACTTCTGGATGATCACTGTAACTCCACTGCATTGTCGATTGATTTCCTATAACACATGCACATGCTATTATCTTTTACTTCTTACATAACGACTAATGCTGGAGCGTATCTGGCTTACACGACAGGATTTCATGCACATGTCTGAGTAAAGTACTGTACCAGTGTGGGATGGTAAAAGGCAGGAAAGAGGAATGACGGAAAATCTCCAGGATGAAAGCCTCGAGGTATATCAGGTTGGGTTTGTCCACCAGGTGCGGTGTACGGTCCATTCCAACATTCTCCTCTGTAAAAAAAAAAAAAAAAAAAAAAAAAAAAACCACAGGGGGAAGAAAAAGAAGGGCAGAGCTTAATGTCTTGAGTGTCTCATTTGATGACTCATCGGATGATTCATTGACTCATTACGTTCATTCACTCGCAGAACTGGAGTGTCTATTTTAACTTAGAGGATTATTTGCAGAATACACCGAGGTGATCTGTTTTGTGCTGTCAGCCAGACAGATATTAACTTGACTTACTCAGCTCTTCATGCAGTCTCTCTTGAATCTCAGGATAAGCCACTAGGTACACAACAGACCAGGACAAAGCCGTGCTGATTGTGTCGAAACCTGTAAAGATATGCCGATAAGTGTGGAGCCATGCACGAAAACGCCAATGAGCGATTAGGTTCATGTACATATTTATGCACATATAGTAGATTTTATCTCAGAAATATGAGTTAGTATAATAAAATACTTTTTAAAAAAAAAAAAAAAAAAAAAAAAGGAATCATTCTTGATGATCCTTACTCACCGGCTCCAAAGAGATCGTTCACAATTCCCACAATCTTCTCATCAGACACCTGCAGATTCGAGTTCTCGTCCAGCTTCCTGTCCTCACAGTGATCGATGAGCGAGTCTGTGATATCGCGGATGTTGTCCTGAAAAAGAATTCGAAGGCACAAGACAGCATAAACATCCTGGATTTTGCAACAATCTCATCACTGTGTTCGGATACACTGGCTCAAACAGTGCACATACCTTATCGTATGTGTCGTAATGCTCTCTGACGATCTTATGTATGAAGACGTTAAAGCGCCTGTTGATGTCCACGAACTTCTTCATGGACGTGCTGGGAAGGAGGCGCAGGAAGGGAATGAAGTCGGCCGGGTTTCCGCTGCCCGCCACTTGGTTGAACTCGTCACTCATGTTCACCAGGTTCAATAGCTCGCGGTCGTCGTGGTTGTAGCGCCGGCCGAAGCAGATCCCACAGATCACGTTGGCGACGGACACCACGATGTGACGGAAAGGGTCGAATCCGCCGTTGGTCTCCATGACATTGTGCAGCCTCTCGATCAGGTACAGACCCTCTTTGCTGATGTGTTCTTCCAGGGAGCAGGAGTACTCAGCACTCTGACCCTCGATTATAGCAAACGAGCGCAGAGCACTCTGGGCCAGCTTGCGACGTGTGCGCCATACACCTGCCTGGTCAGTGCTGAATGCCAGGCTCTTTCCATCATTGATGAAGCTGAAGCTGTAGAGGTCAGGACGTCCGGAGAACTCCTCACCCTGCTTGATTAGGGCCTGGCGTACAACCTCAATTCCTCCCAGCACTGCAACGGGACGTGTGCCTATCTGGATCTGAAAAACCGGGCCGTAGTGCTTGCTCATGGCCGTCAAACTCAGATGCGGGTTGCGTCCCAATTCCAGCACATTTCCAATCAAAGGGAGAGGTTTCGGACCTGGAAGTGGCTGAAGACCTTCAGGGATTTTGGTACGAGTGACCCACAGGAGGAGATACACAGTGCATATTGTTGCAATGGCCACGAGACTCTCTGACACCGAGATAGGGCCAAAAAGTGGGATATCTGCCAGCACCATTTTTTATTTGCCTCAAGGAGAGCACCTCAGCAAAAAACTCTATTTGAGTGAGTGAGAGAGAGAGAGAGAGAGAGAGAGAGAGAGAGAGAGAGTGTGAGAGAGTGACAGAGATTGCATATGCATGTAAATGCTGGATTGCATATGAACTATTTCAAATACAATTTTCTGATTTCAAATCCTAAAGACGCATTATATGCATAACTGTGTATTCGGCTAAAGTGATTGCATTATTGCACGATGCATTATACATAGTTTCTGCACAGCACTTAATCAGTATCTAGATTAAGAAACGAGCAGCGCGCGGCACTCATCAAACAAGTTTATCGCAGCTTCTCGTGCCTGACCGGCGGGGACAGAGAGCGCGCGCACTTGGATACGTGCCACGTAGTAAACTGGACCATTAATTATGATTATTTTTTTATTTATAGAAAAAAAAAAACACAAATCACACATGCAAGAATAAAAGGAAAACATCCACACTGCACAAAAGAAAGGCTTTCTATACTGGCTTGCCATTTAAAAATAAATAAAAACAGTGTAAGTATAAGGACTTACCTTCAGAACAGAGCTCAGGGCGCAATGTCCAGCTCTGAGCGGGTTATGCTTCTGTGAAACGCTGTAACATTCGCGCAATGAATTCAACTTTTTATAGAGGGACTCTTGCGCTGATTGGCCGCCTGTCCTGTGACGTCACCGCGGCGGAGCTTTTGAGGTGCGAGAGTAGCAATTAGATGTGAATGGAGATTACAGGAGATCACAGGCGCGAGGAAAAGAAAGAAAAGCAGGGGGGGGGGGGATACCCTTTATTTGATTTCACCTCCTTTTATAGCACGGATTATTAAATTACCATTGTAGTCAACATAATATATATATATATATATATATATATATATATATATATATATATATATATATATATATATATATATATACACATACACACACACACACACACACACACACACACACACATATTTAAATGCATAAATAAATCAAATAAAATGGCATTTTATACTTTATTCGATCAAGTTAAAAAAGAGATTTATTTAATAAATAGGTTAAAATGTGAGAAATGGTGTTGCGTAATTCAATTCAAAGAGCAAACATTTCGTTTTATATGATTCTCATGAACTTCTACGTGTACATGAAAATGTTAAGGTTGTTTTTTTTTTTTAATAAAAGGAATTAATCTGAAAGTGGAATGCACAATGATTGAAGTGTGTATGTAACACATGCGGTTGTATTCCTCCCTGGTTATTTCAGTTGTGCAGGCTGATCGCCCTGCTGTGAAACCTGAAATCCTCTTTTCGTGTCTCTCCAGTGCACCACCGCCTTCGCGTGACTGCGGCCGTGCAGATTGTATAGGAGCTGTCCCGCAGAGCCACCGCCCCTCACCGCATTCTCACGCAAACCCCTGCATGGACCCCTACAGTCAGGAGCGCGAGGGGCGGGACAGCGCATTTCAAAGCCTATACAGCCAATACCACACAACTTATTCAAGACAGTGGACCAGAAATAAATAATATTGGGGTATATTCTATTCTGTATATGTTGTACGTGCACACTGAAGCTATTTATTTTACTGTATGAGATAAACGATCTGCTCAGTGCTCAAGACATGCAAATAACAATAAATACATTTGATAGAAATAAAACTATAATGTAGTAAACTATAATAAAGATTTCAACGTATAATGGAAATTACAAATAGGAATATTCTTTATAACTTTATGACTTTGCTAATATGTAACTATGACAGACAGTATGTTCCAATTCAAATTATTATTATTATTATTATTATTATTATTATGATGATGATGATGATGATGATGATTATTTTTTTTATTATTACTACTACTACTATTACTATATAATGTCATTATATAATAATAATAATAATAATAATAATAATAATAATAATAATAATAATAATAATAATAATAATAATTTATTTATAAGCATCTTTCACTGTACCCAAGAGCACAACACAGATACATCAAAGGGCATATAATACTACTACTACTACTACTACTACTACTACTACTACTAATAATTGTTATTATTATTATTATTATTATTATTATTATTATTATTATTATTATTACTACTACTACTATTACTATATAATGTTATATAATAATAATAATAATAATAATAATAATAATAATAGCAATTTATTTATAAGCATCTTTCACTGTACCCAAGAACACTACACAGATACATCAAATGGCATATAATAATAATAATAATAATAATAATAATAATGATAATAATAATAATAATTATTATTATCATTATTATCATTATTATTATTATTATTATTATTATTATTATTATTACTGCTATTATTATTGTTGCTGTTGTTGTTGTTATTAATAAATACATTTTATTTATATTTATCTCAAAGTATTCCAGATTAAAAATTGTAAATAAAACAAAATATAAAGCAAAGGAAAAATATTTAGAAGGCATTAAAAATTCAACTAAAATGCAAAGTGACAGCTCACTCAGATGACAAAAATGGACTAATTAGCCCACATTAAAATGGTTTGAAGTACATATTTATTCCATAAAAGTTACAATGCAATACGAATGAATGATCAGGTCATAAAATATTAAATGTTAACACAACGTTCAAAGTAAGCCTTAAAAATATAAAGGTGTGTGTGTGTGTGTGTGTGTGTGTGTGTGTGTGTGTGTGTGTGTGTGTGTGTGTGTGTGTTTTTATTTTATTTTTATTATTCTTATAAAAATAACAATTGCATGCTTGATAGCCTGTGAGAGGTCTACAAAGACAGACTCTTTCCGCAGCGTACTGAGTATTGGCGTTACAAATCCTCGGAAATGTATTACACAAGCAGTAATTACCCGAGAGCCCTTGCGCAACCCGATAGCACATTAAGGCATATAGTAAAGCGCGCGATCACAGTGATCTGGATTTCCGCCCTCAGCGCTGCAGCGCGAGGTGATGAGTGAGCTGTGAACTGACTTAACCCCACACCATCTCCCCCCCCATTGCCCCGCCTCCTTCCGTGACCGGTCAGGGCTACTCCTCCTTTTCTACCCCTCTGCCCCTCCCCCACCGCAAAACATCCTCTCGCGCGCTCGGGAAGCGGAGCGCTCGGGTTCACGCGCTCTCACGCAACCTGGCCAATGTTTAACTAGTGCAGAGATCTACAGGTGCACACGCACGCAAGGGCATCTGAAAGGAAGAAAGAGAGAGAGAGAGAGAGAGAGAGAGAGAGAGAGAGAAACAGAGTAGTCTGGCAGTGTTGCATGCTAAACTTATACGGTCATGCAAATAAATCTACACTGAAATAAATTTGAGACAGTGCTAAAAAAAAAAATCGTCACCTGTTCTGTAAAGTTTTCTCCTCCACTCTCAATTTCCTTCTTTCCTCGGATTTTGGATATGCTTTAATAATAATAATAATAATAATAATAATAATAATAATAATAATAATACAACCATCCATCTTCTATATCGCTTATTCACACAGCCATTCATACACTACGGACACTTTAGACATGCCAATCAGCCTACCATGCATGTCTTTGGACTGGGGGAGGAAACCGGAGTAATTATAATAGCATGTACACTTATTATTATTATTATTATTATTATTATTATTATTATTATTATTATTATCCATCCATTTTACATATTGCTGACCCTACACATGGTCATGGGGAGCCTGGAGTCTATCTCAGAGAACTTGAGGCACAAGGTGAGGGACACCCTGGACGGGGTGCCAACTCATCGCAGGGCACAATCGCACACACAATCACACACTATGGACAATTTGGAAATGCCAATCAAAGTAAAACGCACGTGTTTGGACTGGGGGAGGAAACCAGAGTACCCGGAGGAAACCCCTGAAGCACGGGGAGAACATGCAAACTCCACGCCCACAGGGTGGAATCGAACCCCCAACCCCAGGGGTTCGAGGCTAACATGCTAACTGTACAGATGTTATTATTATTATTATTATTATTATTATTATTATTAGTAGTAGTAGTAGTAGTAGTAGTAGTATTAGTATTAGTATTAACATCACTATTAGTATTATGTTACCCAGTGACATTGTGCAATTAAACCAAAGGACTTAAAACCATGTAACAATAGTAATGTGAGGTTGAGTCAAATGATTTCTTTTTATTATGCATTATTTATTGCAAATAGCTGTCACCCAGTGTAACATTTTTTATCCATGTAGCATTTTTCTCCACTTCTCTAAGTGTTCCATCGCTTAACACCATTCTCGGGAATTCTCCAGAGTTCTCCGGAATGATTGGTACCTTCCATGAAAATGATCCAAAATGAATATATACAAAGAATAATGCATGTGATAAGTGACATTTGAGTTCAGACGTACACGGTCATTGTATAGTTTTATTTTAAAATGATTTCTAAACACACGAAAAAAATCCAAGTGGTGCAATTTTCCTACAAAACATTTATCTTCAGTATCTCGTTTATCCTGGTCAGGGTCACCGTGGATTCGGAACTTATTCCAGGAACAAACCGGGACCCGTATTCGCACACTTATACAGACTTACGGACAATTAACCCTAGCGAATCCACCAACAGTGTTTTTGGGAAATCCGAGGAAACCTGAGAGCGTGTGTTTTATATTTTGTGCGACGCTCTCAGGTTTCTTTCTTGCAACACTTCCAATCAACTTGTGTTGTTTAACGGTCTATTTTGAAACTTTGGTTTTTCCCGTGGCAATGGATGACGAAGGGATTTTCCATGTGTGCAGCATCATATTTATACCCTGGGGAAACAGGACATGGTTAAGTGCAACAACAGGGCTCCTGGGGTTTTAGGGGAAACATTCATTTACAATACTCCTTAGGGGTGTCATTAGTTTTGGCACAGACATTTTTTGAGAAATAAAGAGTTATAATGAGAACGGATCACATTTTTTGTGGTTTTCAGTAGTCAGACTGAGTGGAAAATCTGAACCGTTGTGCGTAATTTTATCAGATTTCAATTAGTAGTTCATTTAATCATTTCAGTCATTTTAGCTGCATAACAATGAATTATTTGTGGGCGGAGCTTGTTCTCTGAAGGTGTTCGCCTGAAGCCGATCCATTATTTGACTCAAAATCCTTGCTCGTTTTCACGTCGTATAACCGTTTCATGAGTCAGAGTCAGAGATTTGTTCACACTCCACTCCAGGCGCTGAAATCTGTGCGGAAAACACAACGTTTCGTTTCAGTAATGAACCTAAAATAACCTAAAATAACAATAAGTTCATATTTTATTTCAACTTACGTACAAACTAAACTGGAACTGTATTTTCATTGCAATCCTGTCTTCTTGTCTTCGATGGACGTTTAATTTGGTGTACGTCTGAAGAAAGCACCTGGACTTTTGGTACCAGCTGCGTACACCAACAGGACCTGAAGGTACTTGGACACATGGCTAGCTGCAGAGTTTGTTAACCGTAGGACGCAATGCATGACACAGAATAAACAAACACCAACATTTCAGGACACTGGATATTAGGAGCCAAGGAACAAATATGTGAAAGTATCCAGTCTTAGACTTTAAATAAGGAACGACACACTTTGGGGGGTAGTGAGGTTTTCGGAAAATAATCCAAGATGACCAAAGAAGTTCTTTATTTCACGATGTCACGGTTCAAAGGTAGAGACAGAAGCAATCGCAGATTTCAAACATTTAAGAAACAAACAGACACAAAACAAAGACACAATAACACGAGGCAAAATACTGTGACAAAACTAAACATCGAAGAGTGGACAAAAGCATGGATGGACAATACGTAAGACGAGGAAGCAGTACAAACAGTGGCTATATATAGGAGTGCTTGTTAAACAGAAAGGTGATACAGGTGCAGGTGGTCATGTGACAATGATGTAGTATGGTGCAGTGGCTTCTGGGAAATTAAGTCCAGAGTTCCCTCCTTGATATATGACACACGATAAAAAAAACGCTTTATTTTTCTTATACCAGAGCAATGCTTGAATGTTTACAATTTTTAGTAATTGATGAATGACGTCATACTTTTTATCCATTTATAGTAACTTTACATTTTTTTATGGATCATCCACAAAACAAATGAGTTCCTCTTATCACATACGTTATTACAGATATAAACCATTCCATCACCGGCCTTTCTTATTTTCTTTCTTGAAGTTAATCATTTATAATAATAATCTGCCTTGAAGACTTTGCCATGTTAGAAACTTAGACTGACACTGGAGACTCCTTCCACAAAGTCCAGCATATGATATAGGCTCAGAAGAGATGTTAATGGAAGGAGTCTCCAGTGTCAGTGCTTTGTACCATTCGATAAGTTGTAGAAAGTTGATCAACACCTTCCGACCAATCAGAATAGAGAATTCAACAGTGCTGCGTATAACAAGTGCCTTAAAGGAACATGTGCAACAGTGAAAGTAAAAGTGACCTCATCCCAGATGACATGCGGTGTGCGTGCCGAAACGATGACACTGTTGCTGACAACAATCCAGTCGGCGGATTTTAAAATAAAATAGTTCTTGTTTCTGAATGTGTGTGTCGGAAAGCACCCTTAAAATTTCACAATTTCATTCAAATGATTTCAACACGGATTATAGTCTGAGAACTACGCGAGTTGCCGTGAGGTCGATGTCTCAAGGCGATCAGCTTAATTGTTTATTTAAGTCAAAACAAGTCATGTTATGGGACTGACATAAAATTATTAATGATATGATTAAAGTCATTTAAGGGCATCAGACTGAGGAAAAAAAAAAAAAAAAAAAGCTTTGTGGTTTCTGGTGTAAAATCTGGCTGGGTTTTTCCGTTCATGAGTGTTATCAGGCTGTGAGAGGAGCTGAACGCTCTCCAGAGGCTTTGCACGCGATCACAGCACGTTGCTTCATAAACACAGCTCTTGCCAGGAGAAGACATGACTTAACAAATCAACGCAAATAATTTTACAAGCTTGGATTAATTCTCTGCTATGATTAATCAAATTCTAGACAAGCAGTTAGTTTATAATTCAACTTAATTGTTAAGTTTTACGATCAGATAATTTCAAATGCAGATCTACAACTGAGCAAATATTTAGACGATGATCAAGAAAATCGTAATAAAGCGTTCAGTATTGTACACTACGCTTTAAAATGGTAATAAAGCATCTCAGTATTGTACACTACGCTTTAAAATGGTAATAAAGCATCTCAGTATTGTACACTACGCTTTAAAATGGTAACAAAGCATCTAGTTATGGTACACTACACTTTAAAATGGTTATAAAGCCTCTCGTTATGGTACACTACACTTTAAAATGGTTATAAAGCCTCTCCGTATGGTACACTACACTTTAGAAGAGCTATAAAGAGTCTCGGTATTGTACACTATGCTTTAAAATGGTTAAAAAGCATCTCAGTATTGTACACTACGCTTTAAAATAGTTATAAAGTGTCTCTGTATTTTACACTATGCTTTAAAATGGTTATAAAGCGTCTCGTTATGGTACACTACGCTTTAAAATAGTTATAAAATGTCTCTGTATTGTACACTACGCTTTAAAATGGTTATAAAATGTCTCTGTATTGTACACTACGCTTTAAAATGGTTATAAAGCGTCTCGTTATGGTACACTACGCTTTAAAATGGTTATAAAATGTCTCTGTATTTTACACAACGCTTTAAAATGGTTATAAAATGTCTCAGTATTTTACACAACGCTTTAAAATGGTTATAAAATGTCTCAGTATTTTACACAACGCTTTAAAATGGTTATAAAATGTCTCTGTATTTTACACTACGCTTTAAAATGGTTATAAAATGTCTCTGTATTGTACACAACGCTTTAAAATGGTTATAAAGCGTCTTGTTATGGTACACTACGCTTTAAAATGGTTATAAAGTGTCTCTGTATTGTACACTACAGTCAATACACCCTTAATACAAGCTTAAATCTGGAACCCTTAAAGGTGCTTTTGTTGTCCCTTTTAGGGCATTTTTAAAGGTTCTATGTATAACCCTCTACTCACATCTTTCCTCTCTGTAAGGGTTTTAAAGTCTTTTAGGAGACTAAGATGCCTTAACAATCAAACGAACCCATGATGACCCCCTACACCACTGTTTACTACAGAGAAACATAAGAACATAATGATTATTTTTATGTTGTTTGCATTGGTTTATTTGTTTGCTTGTAAAATTACACTAATGTGTAACATTTCTTATGTCCAATGTCAGTGGAGCCATACCACTACAAACAAACAAACAAACAAACAAACAAACAAACAAACAAACAAACAAACAAAGCTTTGAATTTGGCTGGATGATTTTTTTTTAATAATACCAAAATTAATATTTTTTTTCATCTTATTCAACAAAATGTAAATTTATATATATATATATATATATATATATATATATATATATATATATATATATATATATATATATATATATATATATATATATATATATATATATATATATATATATATATATATATATACCACAAAGCCTTCACAAAAAAAAAAACAAGATAAATGAACTACATTGTTAAACAAATCAACCTGGCTGGATTACTTGGGAAGGAAAAAATGCACTGATTAAATATTTTTGATTGATTTGACATATTTTGCACAAAACCTTCACAATATAAAATATACCAAATAAATGGCCCATTATATTGGTAATAAATAAATAAATAAATAAATAAATAAATAAATAAATAAACTAAGCCTTTGACTATAGTTTTTTTTTTTTTTTTAAATGCTTCTACTACTAATACTACTAATCTACATATGATTAAGCAATTATTACAAACAAACAAAGAAATAAACATTTTAAAATAAAGTTTGCATATATAATTAGGTAAATTTGACAAGCATGAATGTAAGTTTGATAAATATTTGCATTAAACCATAACACAAAATATAGACAATAAATGCCCTCCAGTGTACATCTACAATATGTTGTTTTATGAGCATGTCCCAATATAACCACCCTAAACTATCACCAGCGGGAGTTTTTGTTTCCAAGCAGTAAATATGTGCCATATCTCAGTGTGCCAGTGGCAAACAGTCGACACTATCATGTCCAAATTCCACCCTCATGTTCTTGTCGCTTCCCTCGACTGAGCCACCGCTCAGATTATCACTCAGCCAAAACGCTCTCTCTCCTATAATCAGAGACCTCAGCGCTGTGAGCTCGTCCTGCAGACCTGTGCTTGTATTTCAGTTGCTCGTTTCCCCTCTCTCTCTCTGTCTCTCTCTATCTCTCTCTCTCTGTAATGATAAGGCTGCTTCAGCACGCTTGGCCTGATAACCCAAACTCTGTCAACTCACACAGCACACAGTAGTTTACACAAAAAGTCCACTGAGAGTTAAGTGCTCGCTGAAGGCAGACAGTTTGCTGGAGAAGTTAGGAGAAAAGGAGAGCGTGTGTTCACACTGAAAGATAAAAATAAAACAGAACGTATAACAACAACGTAAAATAAATCCCATTGTCTCTGGGCCTAACTGTTCTCGGATCGACAGAGTTCTGCTACTTTATCTCCTTTACACACACACACACACTCCAGAACATCCACAGATGATCTGAGGTGATCCAGAGCTATTCACAAAGCCTTCCTTTTACTTTCATTTTAATTAAATTGTTCTTAAAGTCCCATCCATCCATCCATTTATATATTCATCCATCCATCCATCTATCTATCCATCCATCCATCCATCCATCCATCCATCCATCTTTTCATATATCCATCCATCCATCCTTATAGCCATCCATGCATCTATCCATCCATCTATCTATCCATCCATATAGCATCCATCTTTCCATCAAACCATCTATCCATTCATATAACCATCCTTCCATCCGTCCATCCATCATCAATCCATCTAGCCATATATCCATCCATCCTTCCATCCATCCACCCATCCATATATCCATATATCCATCCATCCTTCCATCCATCCACCCATCCTTATATCCATATATCCATCCATCATTCCATCCATCCACCCATCCATATATCCATCCATCTATCCATCCATCCATCCATATAGCATTCATCTATCCATCAACCCATTCATCCATCCATCCATCCATCCATTTTCCGTACCGCTTATCCTACACAGGGTTACTGGGAGCCTGGAGCCTATCCCAGGGAACTTGGGGCACATGGTGGGGGACACCCTGTACGCGGTGCAAACCCAGTGCAGGGCACAATCGCACACACACTCACACACCCATTCACACACTACTGACAATTTGGAAATACCAATTAGCCTACAACACATGTCTCTGGACTGGGGGAGGAAACCAGAGTACCTGGAGGAAACCCCCAAACAGGCGGAGAACGTGCAAACTCCATGCACACAGGGCAGAGGCGGGATTCGAACCCCCAAGCCTGGAAGTGCGAGGAAAACATGGTAACCACTGTGCCTTTATGTAAACAGTACCATTTCTAATAAATGTTCTTCCAATTCCATATGATTTATACTTTTCTAATGATCGTAAGGTCACATTAGGTTCCTAGGATTTTGCCAGTTAACACGGAGGACAAATCCGCTCGTCTTTCAGGACTCGGCTCGCAAAGATCCCGCATGGCCAGTCTTTACGTTCTGGCCTTTCCTTATATGTGCCTGTTTTTTTTTTTTTTTTTTTTTTTTTTTTTTAAGTAACTGACACAGGGGGAAATTTGCACATCACAATGTGAGAGCCTGAGGGCTTGTGTTTTTTCAGACGGCTCACATGCAACACCAGTAGGAGTTGAGTGAAGGTGCTGTCGTGCCAAAAGGCGACATGAAAATTCCTCCTGGGTTGAACAGAGCATAAATCACAGCTGCCTTTTAACTCTCTGTAAATAATACTGGTGCAGAACTGTCCACCTCTGCCTTGTCCCCAAGAGGAGCAACGGACGATCTGTGAATGAGTCGTACTTGTAGAACAACTCACTGAAGTGAATCGGTTCACAAGAACAAATATGTTAGGGCATGACAAACCTGTCGTTTAATCAATGTCTCTCTAAACGTTCGAGTTTGAATGTTTCCATCATCTCACACAGCCAATAGGGGGACAAGTGTGGAAGCTGTTCCACTGACAGGAAGAATCAAATCTAAAATAATTCTTCAATATACACTATGTTCATATTCTGACGGTCAAAAATGCATCGTTTGGAACTCATCAGATTTCAGTTAATATTTCCCGTAATTTTTTTTTTTTTTTTTTTTTTGCAAGATGGTTTTGTCTGTTGCATGTTTGTGGTCAGAGCTTGCACTCATACCGAAACTTTTGTGGTTAATTACAGACATTTTCTCATACGCAACAGGACCATAACCAGGATCTACATGACAGAAATGTGCTATAAATAATATCACACAATGCCCAATGTGTACCACATCGACAGCCCAAATTTCCTGCTGACTTCAGTCTCCAAATGTAAAAATTTCACAATTATCTTAGAGCTTTTTTCTATGGTTTGCATTCATATTTCCATGACACAATGAATTGACTGAATATTAAAGATGCACATAGTATGGAATGTCCTTTGCAAGAACATACGGTTCTTTTGTACGCTTAGTCTATGTTAGATTTTCATCAAAAATCACATACACTATTTCTTATTTTGCTTGCATATAACGGTGTTACCTTTAAAATAAATCTATCTATTTGATCTTGTCCTTTAAACAATAAGTTTAAAACATTTTAAAGCACATGTTTATTCATTTGTATCTGTATATACAGTATATTTACACAAGTATGGATTGCTTTCATTGAACTAACTTGCAAAATGAACAATTCAGTACATTCTATGTAAAAGATGCCATGTAAAATAATGAATAAGAATTGCTCATGTACTTTTTTCTTGGCAGTGCTGGGATTTGAACTCCTGACCTTCTGATTAGTAAACCAGAGCCATTAATGAGCCACCAATGAATCGTGAACGACCCTGGCTCTGCTTTATTGACATTGCGTATTGGATTAGCTTTGGTCCACTGTCTTCTGTGATTGCTGGTGTTTTGATTATAGACTGTTTAACACTGATGTCTGGATCACGGTTTTGTCGAACAGATTCCTATTAAATCCATTTGCACATGGATCTTCACATTGTGTCCGAGTCTGTGAATTTCGGAGCCTTGATTCCCGCATTCTACTCATTCTAACTAACAATATTAACTTTGTTATGATTTCACTACTAGATCAGGACTGAATGCAAGCTGCACGATGTAAGTCAATATTTCCTAAAGATTAAACTCTGAAGCTGAAATGAAAGGGTTTTTCTTACGCTGTTGATCACATTACTGTTAGCAACGCTCCAAGCAGCAGGTTGGGGGGGGGGGGGGGGGGGGGATAAGCAAAAAAATAAAAGCCATGAAAACACAGAGACCACATTTTATGGCATTTGCTCTTATCCAGAGCAACTTACACATATCTCATTTCTTTTTCAACTGAGCAGTTGAGGGTTAAGGGTTTTGCTCAAGGGCCCAGCAAAGGCAGCATGGTAGAGCTGGGATTTGAATTCATGACCTTCCAAACAGGAGTCTAATGTCTTAACCACTGAGCTGCCTCTGTCTGAGAGCTGAGAGGGGTGATGAAGTGTCGGTCCAAACACATGCTGCCTGGGAACGACGAAAACATCGTTCTGCTTTCAACAGGGATCAAATAAACCGTTTCATGTACAGGATCAAACTGTCTCCTATCTGATGTTTGGTTTCTTTCATGTCTGCCTGCGCTGAGTGATTATAAGTGTGTTAAACGTTGCATCATTATTTAAAAATTTTTTTTTAATTTTTTTTTTTTTTTACATGTGTTATAGTGTTTGTGGAACAAGGCATTGCCTTAGACCAGTGCTCCTCAATTAACTGTAAACATTTATTCATCAGGGATGTACCTTTATTTCATAGGGACCTATGATTAATAAGGATGTGGGAAGTGGGCTGTGATTGCTAACAACAACAACAACAACAACAACAACAACAACAACAACAATAATAATAATAATAATAAAAATTCCGATAATAACATGTTTAACATGTCTGACTTGCACCACCAGGATTAGGGGTTTGAATCCTGCCACCACCCTGTGTGCCCAGAGTTTGCATGTTCTACCCATTCTCTGGGGGTTTCCTCTGGGTATTCCTGTTTCCTCCATCAGTACAAAGACATGCGTTGTAGTATGATTGTCATTTCTAAATTGTCCATAGTGTGTGAATGGCTATGTGAGTGTGTGTGTGATTGTGCCCTGCGATGGGTTGGCACCCCGTCCAGGGTGTCCCCCGACTTGTCCCCTGAGTTCCCTGGGATAGGCTGTAGGCTCTTCCATGAACCTGTGTATAATAAGTGGTAAGGAAAATGGATGGATGGATAATAATAATAATAATAATAATAATAATAATAATAATAACGACAAATAGATAACCAAATAAGGAAATAAATAACCTTTTTAAAAATTGAGCCTTTGGAGTAGTATGTAAAGTATGCTTGTGATCAAGAAGCAGTGAAGCGTTTAGCTTCTGTCTTTCTCAGAGAAACCTTTATTTAAAGTGAGGTCTGTAATCCACGTTAGTCATTTTAACAAAATCCACATAGACTCTAAAATCCGAAAATACAATAAAGCGGTGATTCAAACGATCCATCTCTTGCATTTGTATTTGATGCACTTGTTGTGCTTGGGCTGTCATGCAACATCATTTTACCCTAGTAGTAAACCACAACAGCTTAAAAATAACGGAGTGGCTGCAAACTGAAAAATCTGCATTTGAACACGCTGAACAATAGAATAAAATAGTTAACCTTACATTAACTGTGGAATATTTAAAAACAATTTGTGATGTACCTTATATATTTCAGAATGAACAACTTTACCCGTCATTTTTGTGTGGCAATGGCATGTACCAGGATATTTCTTTTGTCCAAACATGGTTGCCTCTACCAGGAAGTTATAACATTGCACAGATGGATTTTTCCAACAAGACGAGAATCCAAATCCGCACAAAGGTGCTTATAGGACATTTAAAATGCTTTGCAACAGGTACAGTGCTGTGAAGAAGTTTTTTTCTGAAACAGTTTAGTATGAGCTATACACAAAAACAGAAGAAGTCAGAATGGGGGCCAATACTTTTTCACAGCACTGTATAGTAGTCTCAGGAGGTGAACTATATTGAATAGTCTGAATTGAAGATCCTCTACAGATGCCTCCAACCTTATTAGACATTACAGAAAAAAATACTAATATTCTCTTCATGAAATATTAATAGGAGTGCCAATAATTTTTTTAACCAGCATTAAAAAAAAAGCACTTATTCGATGTGTTAATAATTCTTTAGTTAATTGTAGATAGATGGGAATAGATGGAGAGATCCTGGGAATAGTTGGAGAGATGTTGAAGTGTGGAATTTATGGTTTTTGATTGACATGTTTTTAAACAGTGAACTCTTTCCTACTAATAAAAAAAAATAAAAAAATAAAAAATCCGCATGAACATGTTGCGCAAGCGCTTCAGAAAGTAATGCAGAAAAAAAAAAAAGTCATTCTTGAATCCATGACTTCCTTTCAAGCTGCTAGCATACAATAAGTTTACATTCTTGTGTGCATACACTGCAGGGTTACATAATCTTCACTGATTTGCACACACACACCTGTGTCGCCCATAAACGAAGGATTTCGCAAGCAGCTAACGGCATCCAGCTACACTCTCATAAACTCCACATGGCTGATACGGGTTATTAATGGGGAATCATAAACCTTTTACATTACATTCTCCGCTTGTTTAATGATTATCGGTGTTGGAATTCACTCCCTCATATAGTGTAATGTTTGCTTCCTGTACAAATAATAATTGTAGTGTTGTAGTTAGAAAACCCCGACCATTCATTCATCTTTACTACCTGCACTTATATCCAAAGCCCTTTACACTGTGTCTCATTCACCCATTCACACACACGGTAGCAAAGCTGCCATGCAAGGCTAACTTGCTATTGGGAGCAACTTGTATTCGGTGTCTCGCCCAAGGACCTTTCGGTATGTGGAATCACGTTTGCCGGGAATCGAACCACCAACCCTACGGTTAGTGGACAACCCACTCTACCACCTGATCCACAGCCGCCAAATACACTCTGGATAGGACGCCGGTCTATCACACGTGCACACACACACTTACATCTAGAGCGCTTTAACATCCAGCCAATCCACAAGTCATGTTTTTAGGAGTTGGTAGGAAACCCGAGAACCTGGAAGAACAATAACCCGAGCTCAATCCAAACAACACCTCCAAATTTGTCTCAATGACAGACATGTAACCAATCAGGAAGATGTCACTCACCATGATTTACTGCTACAAGATATTGGAAATGACCCAAAAGACTGAAAATCAGTAGATGCATACATCGTCATGCAAACATCTAAATTAACCCAAATAAACCATTTATAAACCATTTATGTAAATAACGTCATTATTAACTGGAACCTAACAAACTAAACGTCCCGATGATAGAAATGCTCTTCTGAACAATAAAATAAAATCCTAGTCCTTTTAACCAACGTATTTGCATATAACATCCCTAGAAGCATGTACTACGTGCACTCAGGCTTCTTCCATTCCAGCAAATAGCAGCGTTCGCCAGTTCAGACACGTTTCATATCGGCAGCTTTTCTAAATTTATCGTCTCGGGACTCTAAAAGCATTCACCTGAGAATGGAAAGGCAACAAGGCGTCACGTATCAGTTCAATCTGAGCTTTATCTTTGGAACACACACACACACACACACACACACACACACACACGTACCCTGCCTTGTCCTCCTTTAACAGTGGTTTATGGGCTTTCACTGGCGTGAGAAGCAGCACGGAGATTGAGACATGTCCCGTGTGCAACCTGTATAAACCAAAGAGGAGGGCTGAACGGTGGCCCTTATCTTTATTAGACAAAAAGCCAATGATAATTCAATCGATGGAGCTATCGTAATGGAACGTAAAACATCATGCAATGCTGACTACACCAGCTGCACTCCATCCGAATGAAATTAAAAACGCTTCTGTACGTGGATCTGGAGAAGAGTGTCTGCTAAATGCACATTTCTAACCGACTATTCATTTCATTTAATCATCGAATCATTTATTACTAAGGATTAAATCGGAATCTTTGCATACATTCTGCAGATGGGTATTTGCTTCATGATAATGATAAGGAGTCTTTATTTATCACATGTACATTACAGCACAGTGAAATTCTTTGCTTCGCATACCCCAACATGTTAGGAAGTTGGGGTCAGAGCACAGGGTCAGGATGATACAGCACCCCTGGAGCAGAGAGGGTTAAGGGCAATGGCAACCTGGCAGTGCTGGGACTGGAATCCCCGGCCTTCCGGTCAGTAACCCGGAGCCTTGACCGGCAAACCACCACTGCCCCATCGCCAAGCCCCCACTTCCCCATGACACATGACACATGCGGACCAACACTGCAGACCTTCTCAAGCGCTTACTCAAATCAGTTGTCTAATAAATGTCTAACGTTTTCACAGGAAAAGTCGGACGATGGACTGAACAAATGTGAAGCGATGGACACATTCGGCTCAAATCTGTCCCATCGTGCATCGTGGAACCGAAGAGTTACTTGTACCAGACGACATACAGAACTAACATGGCTATCAGGGACGACTGTACAGAGGTTGTCTATATTCTCTTGTAATTAATATAATATTGTACATTTTATCTCTGAAGGACTAACGTACCATCTAGGGTGTATACTCACTTCATTATTAGTGTTTCCATTGACCCTGAGCAGGATAAAGCGCTCACTGAAAATGAATGAATGATATAACGGTATATTGGCGGTTAAGGCTCTGGGTTACTGACTGGAAGGTCAGGGGTTCAAGCCCCGACACTACCAACTAAACCCTCTCTGCTCTAGAGGAGCTGTATCATGGCTGACCCTGTGCTCTGACCCCAACTTCCTGGTATGCTAAGAAAAGAATTTCAATGTGCTGTAATGTATAGGTGACCAATAAAGACTCATTATCATTATCGTTATACCAGGGAGTTCAGGGAATGGGGGGCCAACCCACCACAGGGCACATTGACACACTATGGATAATTTAGAGATGCCAATCAGTCTACAATGCATGTCTTTGGACTAGTAATGCCGGTCTTTGAAACTGCAGTAGCCGGAGGAATCCCCCAAGGACAAAGCAACCCCCAACCCTGGAGGTGTGAGGCCCCACCCCCTCTGGAACTACATACATAACTACATATATAATTATATATCTAGTTGAATAAAGTAGAAAATCTGACCATGTGGGTTTTCTCAGGCTGCCACACTTTTGTGTTCTTTTCAGCTAACTAGCTTTATCTCTCTCGTACTGATTTAATATAAACCTGGACATCTTTCCAAGGTGACTCCCACCTTACTCCGCTGACCACCCCTAATATCATTGTTTTTTTTGATTAGCTGGTAATATCCTATCATCTCCACTTCAGTACCGATGTGGGATTTGTGATGAAACAACTTTTGCATTTTACAAACCCTATTCCAACCTGGTGGAGGTTTTAGCTGGAGCATAACATGTGCCAGATGTTCATCTGGGAATGAGTGTTCAAAGAACGTGCATTATAATGCATTACAATGCAATGTAGCTGAAAATAGAAATTAGCGCTGCATTTACTTTTTAAATGCCAACCATATCCTTGCATATATTGTTACATGAGCTTTGCCATGGTCCGCGTCCTCTGTATAATAACAGAGAGTCACATTGAGGGTGTACAGGAATGTAGGAGAGGCTGAATTAGAGCAAGCAAGTGTGCAAAGAGAGAGACAGATGACTATCACTACTTTTGCCATTCATAGTTAAGCACCATCATCTCCCGGTTGTTGTTGTAGGACTGGCGTATTGTTCACTCACTGCTGCCTTTGAAGTGCTTATAAATGTCACCACTCTCATTTCTTACACGCCTGATACACTAGAGCAAGGTACGCACTCACGCCGAGACCAGCCAATCAGAACAACCCGTCTTCACGTCTTCATCATACCTTTCCTCACTCGCCAATATTGCCAGGATTGACAGCCCCAGTGTTGTTTTCTTTGCTCCAGCACACCTGATCCACGTCGATCTGGAGCTGACAACCAGGCCACTGATACTGTACGCTGCAAAGCGCTGCAGGGAAATTCAGAACTGCGAGAAAGAAAGAAAAACCCTGCATATATGTCACGCTGCTTTCATATTCGAGCTTCACTCCCCATTCACAGGTTCACACAGGTCTCTACATATCAATTATCAACACACACTCATGTCTACACTCTTATTTACGCTGCATGTGTTGTCATTAACGTAATTATTATTTGTAAATGACTCACAACACCCCACCGGGGCCCTGTGTGTGCGGAGTTTGCATGTTCTCCCCGTGCTGCGGGGGTTTCCTCTGGGTACTTCGGTTTCCTCCCCCAGTCCAAAGACATGGTAGGTTGATTGGCATGTCCAAAGTGTCCATAGTGTATGAATGGGTGTGTGAATGTATATGTGATTGTGTGTCCTGCGATGGATTGGCACCCTGTCCAGGGTGTACCCCACGTTGTGCCCGATGCTCCCTGGGATAGTCCAGGTTTCCCCGTGCCCCTGAAAAGGATAAGCGGTATAGAAGATGGATGGATGGATGGATGGACTCACAACACTCAACGTTCATGCAATTTATCACGTTGCACTTACGCAAGATTAAGTGGAAACTCAATCTAAACTAAATCAGGGCCTTACTATACTATTCTCCATGTATAGTTTATAGGGTTAGGGTTAGAGTTAGGGGTTAGGGTTAGGGTTAAGGGGTTAGGGCTACAGTAGGGTTAGGGTTGCAGTACAGTTAAATAAACTTCCAGTATACTTAACATCAATTCTTTGTAGAGTAGGGGTCACCAAGCCTGTTCTTAGAGATCTACGTTCCTGAAGACTTCATAATCCAAGACATCCATAATCGTGCCCACCTGACCATCTAATCGTTGCTTTTAGAAGTTCTGGATGAACTAAAACAGGTATGTTAGATTTTGGCTGGAGATGAAACCTGCAGGAAGGTAGATCTCAAGGAAGGTGTGTGGTATCTGGCACCAAGACGTTAGAAGCATCCTTTAAGTCCTGTACGTTGGAAGGTGGGGCCTCCATGGATCCGACTTGCTTTGTCCAGCACATCTGACAGACGCTTGAATTTGTGCGACAGTAGCTCTACTGTGGGATCAGACCAGATGCTCCCTGCACGCATCAATGAGCCTGGGGCGCCCATGTCCCTGTCATTGGTTCACCGGTTGTCCTTCTTTGGACCACTTTTTGTAGGTATTAACCACTGCATACCGGGAACACCCCACAAGACCTGTTGGTTTTAGAGATGCTCTGACCCAGTCGTCCAGCCATCACAATTTAGCCCTTGCCAAAGTCCCTCAGATCCTTACGCTTGCCCATTTTTCCTGCTTCCAACACATCAACTTTGAGAACTGACTGTTCACTTGCTGCCTAATAAATCCCACAACGTGACATGTGCCATTGCAACAAGATATTCGTGGCAGTGGTGTCTTAGTGGTTAAAGGCTATAGGTTACTGATCAGAAGGTCAGGAGTTCATGCCCCAGCTAAGCTACCACTGTTGGCCCTTGGGCAAGGCCCTTATCGCTCAGTTGAATAAATGTAAGTCGCTTTCCATAAGTGCGTCTACGTAATGTCGTAAATGTAAATAATCAGTGTTATTCCCATCACCTGTCCGTAGTTTTAATGTTATGGCGGATCAGTGTACATTATGACTAAAGGAAAAAAGTGTGTGCATTGAATTCTCAGCTTAAGCATTCTTTTAATTTGACTTTATCCTGCTGAATACAAAGCTAATGCTAACCGAGTCATCGTGAAGCTCCCGAAGGTTAATTGTGAGCCGGAGAATCGTGCATGCTTATCCAGAGAGCGGTGTTTTACACAAACACAGTTTACACCCCGCTGTCCATCACCGCTTCGGCAATTCTACAGGTACACTGTAATTACTGTAAAGTTATTGAGCCAAGTTAGCTCCGGTGTATTCACAAAGAAATGTGAAAGTACTTTTCACCCAGAGCTTTAAGCTAATCGTTTACCCTTGACTCAGTCTTAATCCTCAAATTAGAACATAAAGATCTGTTTCAGTCTCTTGAACATTCGGGGACTTCACTGATACGGAGAAATCAGCAACACTATCACAGATCAGTGAAGAATGGGGATGTATTGTGCACCAATTAAGATGTGTGTGTTTTGGGAGGGAGGTGTGTGGGGTGCTGGGTGTGTGTGTGTGGGGGTGGGGGTGTATGTGTGGGTGTGTTGTGAATTGCATTATGCACTAATTTTAGCCTTTAAAAACAATTGCCATTAGAGCA